>NC_060193.1:6470375-6475375 GCF_021184085.1 Oncorhynchus gorbuscha
AGAGAAAGAGAGAGAGGAGAGAGAGAGAGGGTAGATAAAGAGAGGGGGTAGAGAGAGAGAGAAAGAGAGAGAGAGAGAGAGAGAGAGAGAGACAGAGAGACAGAGAGAGACAGAGAGAGAGAGAGAAAGAGAGGGGGTAGACAGAGAGAGACAGAGAGAGAGAGGACAGAGAGAGAGGGTAGAGAGAGATAGAGGGAGAGGGTAGAGAAAGAGAGAGAGTAGAGAAAGAGAGTGGGTAGAGAGAGAGAGAGAGAGAGAGAGAGAGAGAGAGAGAGAGAGAGAGAGAGAGAGAGAGAGAGAGAGAGAGAGAGAGAGAGAGAAAGAGAGAGAGAGAGAGAGAGAGAGAGAGAAAGAGAGGGAGAGAGAGAAAGAGAGGGGGAGACAGAGAGAGGGGTAGAGAGAGAGAGAGAGAGAGAGGGTAGAGAAAGATAGAGAGGGTAGAGAAAGAGAGGGGGTAGAGAGAGAGAGAGCGAGAGAGAGAGGGTAGAGAAAGAGAGAGAGAGAGAGAGAGGGTAGAGAAAGAGAGGGGGTAGAGAGAGAGAGAGAGAGAGGGTAGAGAAAGATATAGATAGGGTAGAGAAAGAGAGGGGGTAGAGAGAGAGAGAGCGAGAGAGAGAGAGGGTAGAGCCTCCAACTGACGGGCCGCCCCCAGGTGGTGAGGGTAGGCAACAACATCTCCTCCCCGCTGATCCTCAACACGGGGGCCCCAGAAGGGTGCGTTCTGAGCCCTCTCCTGTACTCCCTGTTCACCCACGACTGCGTGGCCACGCACGCCTCCAACTCAATCATCAAGTTTGCGGACGACACAACAGTGGTAGGCTTGATTACCAACTACGACGAGACGGCCTACAGGGAGGAGGTGAGGGCCCTCGGAGTGTGGTGTCAGGAAAATAACCTCACACTCAACGTCAACAAAACTAAGGAGATGATTGTGGACTTCAGGAAACAGCAGAGGGAACACCCCCCTATCCACATCGATGGAACAGTAGTTTAGAGGGTAGCAAGTTTTAAGTTCCTCGGCATGCACATCACAGACAAACTGAATTGGTCCACTCACACTGACAGCGTCGTGAAGAAGGCGCAGCAGCGGCTCTTCAACCTCAGGAGGCTGAAGAAATTTGGCTTGTCACCAAAAGCACTCACAAACTTCTACAGATGCACAATCGAGAGCATCCTGTCGGGCTGTATCACCGCCTGGTACGGCAACTGCTCCGCCCACAACCGTAAGGCTCTCCAGAGGGTAGTGAGGTCTGCACAACGCATCACCGGGGGCAAACTACCTGCCCTCCAGGACACCTACACCACCCGATGTCACAGGAAGGCCATAAAGATCATCAAGGACAACAACCACCCGAGCCACTGCCTGTTCACCCCGCTATCATCCAGAAGGCGAGGTCAGTACAGGTGCATCAAAGCTGGGAACGAGAGACTGAAAAACAGCTTCTATCTCAAGTCCATCAGACTGTTAGCAAGTGGCAACACACTGTCATTGACATGACCCAACTCCAGCCATTTTAATAATGGGAATTGATGGCTGTTGCCACCATACAGAATCAATCTCTAGCCTCTTTAATAATTAATAATTAGATTTAATAAATGTATCACTAGTCACTTTAAATAACGCCACTTTATATAATGTTTACATATCCTACATTACTCATCTCATATATACATACTGTACCTTATACCATCTACTGCATCCTGCCTGTGCTGCTCATACATATATTTATATGTACATATTCTCATTCCATCCCTTTACATTTGTGTGTATTAGGTCGTTGTTGGGGAATTGTTAGATTACTTATTAGATATTACTGCACTGTCGGAACTAGAAGCACAAGCATTTCGCTACACTCGCATTAACATCTGCTCACCATGTGTATGTGACCAATAAAATGTGATTTGATTTGAGAGAGGGGGGGGTTAGAGAATCGACAAAAGTGGAGAGAGGGGTAGAAAGAAAGAGAGGACACAGAGAGAGAGGGAAGGAGAGAGAATGAGAGAGAAGGAGAGGGAAGGAGAGAGAAGGAGAGGGAAGGAGAGAGAAGGAGAGAGAAGGAGAGAGAAGGAGAGAGAAGGAGAGAGAAGAAGGAGAGAGAAGGAGAGAGAAGGGGAGAGAGAAGGAGAGAGAAGGAGAGAAGGAAGGAGAGAGAAGGAGAGAGAAGGAGAGAGAAGGAGAGGGGAGGGAAGGAGAGAGAAGGAGAGGAAGGAGAGAGAAGGAGAGAGAAGTAGAGAGAATGAGAGGGAAGGAGAGAGAAGGAGAGAGAAGAGAGAAGGAGAGAGAAGGAGAGAAGGAGAGAGAAGGAGAGAGAGGGAGAGAGGAGAGGGATAAAGAGGGTCGAGAGAGAGATGGAGAGAGAAGGAGAGAGAAGGAGAGGGATAAAGAGGGTCTAGAGAGAGAAGAAGAGAGAAGGAGAGAGAAGGAGAGATGAAGAGAGATGAAGAGAGAAGGAGAGAGAAGGAGAGAGAAGAGAGGGAGAGATAAAGAGGGTCTAGAGAGAGATGACGAGAGAAGGAGAGAGAAGGAGAGAGAAGGAGAGGGTCTAGAGAGAGAGAGAAGGAAGAGAGAAGGAGAGAGAAGGAGAGAGAAGGAGAGATGAAGAGAGAAGGAGAGAGAAGGAGAGGGATAAAGAGGGTCTAGAGAGAGATGACGAGAGAAGGAGAGAGAAGGAGAGAGAAGAGAGAGAAGGAGAGATGAAGAGAGAAGGAGAGGGATAAAGAGGGTCTAGAGAGAGAAAGAGAGAAGGAGAGAAGGAGAGAGAGGAGAGAGAAGGAGAGAGAGAGGAGAGATGAAGAGAGAAGGAGAGAGAAGGAGAGGAGAAAAGAGGGTCTAGAGAGAGATGAGAGAGAAGGAGGGAGAGAAGAGAGAGAGAGAAGGAGAGAGAAGGAGAGAGATGAAGAGAGAAGGAGAGGGATAAAGAGGGTCTAGAGATGAAGAAGAAGAGAGAAGGAGAGAGAAGGAGAGAGAAGGAGAGAGAGGAGAGAGAGGGTCTAGGAGAGAGATGAAGGAGAAGGAGAGAGAAGGAAGAAGAGAGAAGGAGAGAGAAGGAGGGGGATAAAGAGGGTGTAGAGAGAAATGAAGAGAAGGAGAGAGAGAGGAGAGAGAAGGAGAGATATGAGAGAGAAGGAGAGAGAAGAGAGAGAGATGAAGAGAGAAGGAGAGAGAAGGAGAGGAATAAAGAGGGTCTAGAGAGAGATGAAGAGAGAAGGAGAGGAATAAAGAGGGTCTAGAGAGAGATGAAGAGAGAAGGAGAGGAATAAAGAGGGTCTAGAGAGAGATGAAGAGAGAAGGAGAGAGAAGGAGAGAGAAGGAGAGATGAAGAGAGAAGGAGAGAGATGAATAGAGAATGAGAGAATGAGAGGGATAAGGAGGGTCTAGAGAAAGATGAAGAGAGAAGGAGAGAGAAGGAGAGAGATGAAGAGAGAAGGAAAGAGAAGGAGAGGGATAAAGAGGGTCTAGAGAAAGATGAAGAGAGAAGGAGAGAGATGGAGAGATGAAGGAGAGAGATGAAGAGAGAAGGAGAGAGAAGGAGAGGGATAAAGAGGGTCTAGAGAGAGATGAAGAGAGAAGGAGAGAGAAGGAGAGATATGAAGAGAGAAGGAGAGAGAAGGAGAGGGATAAAGAGGGTCTAGAGAGAAGGAAGAGAAGGAGAGAGAAGGAGAGAGAAGGAGAAGGAGAGAGGTAGAGAAGATGAAGAGAGAAGGATGAGAGAGAGAGATGAGAGAGAAGAGAAGATGAAGAGAGAAGGAGAGGGATAAAGAGGGTCTAGAGAGAGATGAAGAGAGAAGGAGAAAGATGAAGAGAGAGAGAGAGGAGAGAGAAGAGAGATGAAGAGAGAAGGAGAGGGATAAAGAGGGTCTAGAGAGAGATGAAGAGAGAAGGAGAGAGAAGGAGAGATGAAGAGAGAAGGAGAGAGAAGGAGAGAGAAGAAAAGAGAAGGAGAGAGAGAAGGATAAAGAGGGTCTAGAGAGAGATGAAGAGAGAAGGAGAGAGAGGAGAGATATGAAGAAGAGAGAAGGAGAGAGAAGGAGAGGATAAAGAGGGTCTAGAGATGAGAGAGAAGAGAGAAGGAGAGAGATGAAGAGAGAAGAGAAGAGAGAGAAGGAGGGTCTAGAGAGATGAAGAGAGAAGGAGAGAGAATGAGAGGGATAAAGAGGGTCTAGAGAAAGATGAAGAGAGAAGGAGAGAGAAGGAGAGAGAAGAGAGAAGGAGAGAGATGAAGAGAGAAGGAGAGAGAAGGAGAGAGAAAGATAAAGAGAAGGGAGATGGAGAGAAGAGATGAGAGAAGAGAATGAGAGAGAAGGAGAGATGAAGAGAGAATGAAGAGAGAGAGAGAGGAGAGAGAAGGAGAGAGAAGGAGAGGGATAAAGAGGGTCTACAGAGAGATGAAGAGAGAAGGAGAGAGAAGGAGAGAGATGAATAGAGAAGGAGAGAGAAAAGGAGAGAGATGAAGAGAGAAGAAGAGAGATGAAGAGAGATGAAGAGAGAAGGAGAGAGAAGATGAGAGAGAAGGAGAGAGAAGGAGAGATGAAGGAGGGGACAGTCAGACAGGAAGGAGGGGAGAGAGAGAGGGTCAGACAGGAAAGAGGGGAGAGAGAGAGGGTCAGACAGGAAGGAGGGGAGAGTCAGACAGGAAGGAGGGGAGAGTCAGACAGGAAGGAGGGGAGAGAGAGAGGGTCAGACAGGAAGGAGGGGAGAGTCAGACACGAAGGAGGGGAGAGAGAGAGTCAGACAGGAAGGAGGGGAGAGAGAGAGTCAGACAGGAAGGAGGGGAGAGAGAGAGGGTCAGACAGGAAGGAGGGGAGAGAGAGAGTCAGACAGGAAGGAGGGGAGAGTCAGACAGGAAGGAGGGGAGAGAGAGAGTCAGACAGGAAGGAGGGGAGAGTCAGACAGGAAGGAGGGGAAAGAGAGAGGGTCAGACAGGAAGGAGGGAAGAGAGAGAGGGTCAGACAGGAAGGAGGGGAGAGAGAGAGTCAGACAGGAAGGAGGGGAGAGAGAG
>NC_060193.1:6485375-6497875 GCF_021184085.1 Oncorhynchus gorbuscha
GCGAGAGTTGCACCCCTTCTGAAAAAACCTACACTCGATCCCTCCGATGTCAACAATTACAGACCAGTATCCCTTCTTTCTTTTCTCTCCAAAACTCTTGAACGTGCCGTCCTTGGCCAGCTCTCCCACTATCTCTCTCTGAATGACCTTCTTGATCCAAATCAGTCAGGTTTCAAGACTAGTCATTCAACTGAGACTGCTCTCCTCTGTATCACGGAGGCGCTCCGCACTGCTAAAGCTAACTCTCTCTCCTCTGCTCTCATCCTTCTAGATCTATCGGCTGCCTTCGATACTGTGAACCATCAGATCCTCCTCTCCACCCTCTCCGAGTTGGGCATCTCCGGCGCGGCCCACGCTGGATTGCGTCCTACCTGACAGGTCGCTCCTACCAGGTGGCGTGGCGAGAATCTGTCTCCTCACCACGCGCTCTCACCACTGGTGTCCCCCAGGGCTCTGTTCTTGGCCCTCTCCTATTCTCGCTATACACCAAGTCACTTGGCTCTGTCATAACCTCACATGGTCTCTCTTATCATTGCTATGCAGACGACGCACAATTAATCTTCTCCTTTCCCCCTTCTGATGACCAGGTGGCGAATCGCATCTCTGCATGTCTGGCAGACATATCAGTGTGGATGACGGATCACCACCTCAAGCTGAACCTCGGCAAGACGGAGCTGCTCTTCCTCCCGGGGAAGGACTGCCCGTTCCATGATCTCGCCATCACGGTTGACAACTCCATTGTGTCCTCCTCCCAGAGCGCCAAGAACCTTGGCGTGATCCTGGACAACACCCTGTCGTTCTCAGCCAACATCAAGGCGGTGGCCCGTTCCTGTAGGTTCATGCTCTACAACATCCGCAGAGTACGACCCTGCCTCACACAGGAAGCGGCGCAGGTCCTAATCCAGGCACTTGTCATCTCCCGTCTGGATTACTGCAACTCGCTGTTGGCTGGGCTCCCTGCCTGTGCCATTAAACCCCTTCAACTCATCCAGAACGCCGCAGCCCGTCTGGTGTTCAACCTTCCCAAGTTCTCTCATGTCACCCCGCTCCTCCGTTCTCTCCACTGGCTTCCAGTTGAAGCTCGCATCCGCTACAAGACCATGGTGCTTGCCTACGGAGCTGTGAGGGGAACGGCACCTCAGTACCTCCAGGCTCTGATCAGGCCCTACACCCAAACAAGGGCACTGCGTTCATCCACCTCTGGCCTGCTCGCCTCCCTACCACTGAGGAAGTACAGCTCCCGCTCAGCCCAGTCAAAACTGTTCGCTGCCCTGGCCCCCAATGGTGGAACAAACTCCCTCACGACGCCAGGACAGCGGAGTCAATCACCACCTTCCGGAGACACCTGAAACCCCACCTCTTTAAGGAATACCTAGGATAGGATAAGTAATCCCTCTCACCCCCCTTAAGTTTTAGATGCACTATTGTAAAGTGACTGTTCCACTGGATGTCATAAGGTGAATGCACCAATTTGTAAGTCGCTCTGGATAAGAGCGTCTGCTAAATGACTTAAATGTAATGTAAATGTTATTCCCTCTATCTATCACCCCCCCTCCTTCCTCCCTCTCTCATTCACCCCCTCTCCTTATTCCCTCTATCTATCACCCACCTCTCCTTATTCCCTCTCTCTATCACCCCTCTCCTGATTCCCTCTCTCTATCACCCCCTCTCCTTATTCCCTCTCTTTATCACCCCCTCTCCTTATTCCCTCTATCTATTATTCCCTCTATCTATCACCCCTTCTCCTTATTCCCTCTATCTATCACCCCCTCTCCTTATTCCCTCTCTCTATCACCCCTCTCCTTATTCCCTCTATCTATCACCCCCTCCTTCCTCCCTCTATCTATCACCCCCTCTCCTTATTCCCTCTATCTATCACCCCCTCTCCTTATTCCCTCTCTCTATCACCCCCTCTCCTTATTCCCTCTATCTATCACCCCCTCCTTCCTCCCTCTATCTATCACCCCTCTCCTTATTCCCTCTATCTATCACCCCCTCTCCTTATTCCCTCTCTCTATCACCCCCTCTCCTTATTCCCTCTCTCTATCACCCCTCTCCTTATTCCCTCTATCTATCACCCCTCTCCTTATTCCCTCTCTCTATCACCCCTCTCCTTATTCCCTCTATCTATCACCCCTCTCCTTATTCCCTCTCTCTATCACCCCCTCTCCTTATTCCCTCTATCTATCACCCCCTCTCCTTATTCCCTCTCTCTATCACCCCCTCCTTATTCCCTCTATCTATCACCCCCTCTCCTTATTCCCTCTCTCTATCACCCCTCTCCTTCCTCCCTCTCTCTATCACCCCTCTCCTTCCCCCTCTCTCTATCACCCCCTCCCCTTCCTCCCTCTCTCTATCACCCCCCTCTCCTTATTCCCTCTATCTATCACCCCCTCTCCTTATTCCCTCTCTCTATCACCCCCTCTCCTTATTCCCTCTATCTATCACCCCCTCTCCTTCCTCCCTCTCTCTATCACCCCTCTCCTTCCCCCTCTCTCTATCACCCCCTCCCCTTCCTCCCTCTCTCTATCACCCCCTCTCCTTCCCCCTCTCTCTATCACCCCTCCCCTTCCTCCCTCTCTCTATCACCCCCTCTCCTTATTCCCTCTATCGATCACCCCTCTCCTTATTCCCTCTATCTATCACCCCCTCTCCTTCCTCCCTCTCTCTATCACCCCCTCTCTTCCCCCTCTCTCTATCACCCCCTCCCCTCCTCCCTCTCTCTATCACCCCCTCTCTCCTTATTCCCTCTCTCTATCACCCACCTCTCCTTATTCCCTCTCTCTATCACCACCTCCCCTCCCTCCATCTCTCTATCACCCCTCTCCTTCCTCCCTCTCCCTATCACCCCCTCTCCTTCCTCCCTCTCTCTATCACCCCCTCTCCTTCCTCCCTCTCTCTATCACCCCCTCCCCTTCCTCCCTCTCTCTATCACCCCCTCCTTATTCCCTCTATCTATCACCCACCTCTCCTTATTCCCTCTCTCTATCACCCCCTCCCCTCCCTCCCTCTCTCTATCACCCCTCTCCTTCCTCCCTCTTTCTATCACCCCCTCTCCTTCCTCCCTCTCTCGATCACCCCCCACTCTCCTTATTCCCTCTCTCTATCACCCCCTCCCCTTCCTCCCTCTCTCTATCACCCCCCTCTCCTTATTCCCTCTCTCTATCACCCCCCTCCTTCCTCCCTCTCTCATTCACCCCTCCCCTTCCTCCCTGTCCCCCTCTCTCCATCACTCACTCCCCCTCCCATTCTCCCCCTCCTCCCTCTCTCTCTTCAATTCCTCCCCCTCCTCCCTCTCTCCATCACTCTCTCCCAATTCCTCCCCCTCCTCCCGCTCTCCAGCACTCTCTCCCATTCCTCCCCCTCCTCCCTCTCTCCAGCACTCTCTCCCATTCCTCCCCCTCCTCCCTCTCTCCACCACTCTCTCCCATTCCTCCCCTCCTCCCTCTCTCCACCACTCTCTCCCATTCCTCCCCCTCCCCTCTTCTCTATCTGTGAAATGAGACAGTGTGAAAATCTATTCTACTTCTTCTATTCCTGTCTGAACACCACTCCTCCCCCACTCCTCCCACACTCCTCCCCCTCTCTCTGCAGGACTGCCTGATCCAGCACTCTATGACATCCATCTATCCCATCTCTACATCCATTTATCTCCCCCTCCCCTTCTCTCTTTCAGCACACAGAGGGGATGAGAGTTCAGTGGCTTTATAAAGACATCTGGGTTGATAAAAGATGGAGATTGAAGAGTAAAGTTCTCTTTCACAGTCCCCTTTCAATCTTCTTCTCCCTCTATCTCTCTCTCTCTTTCATTCTCTGTCCCCTTTCACTCTTCTTCTCCCTCTCTCTCTACATACCACACCCCACTTAACTACATAAATCTCTCTCTCTCTCTCACACACACACACACACACACACACACACACACACACACACACACACACACACACACACACACACACACACACACACACACACACACACACACACACACACACACACACACACACACACACACACACACACACACACACACTCTCTCTCTGTCCCCAATCACTCTCTCTCTCTCTCTCCTTCTCTCTCTCTCCCCTCTCTCTCTCTCTCTCTCTCTCTCTCTCTCTCTCTCTCTCTCTCTCTCTCTCTCTGTCCCACCATCATTGACCTCTCCCAAGTACTGTCAACTATATGACTTATTCATTCTAACTCTCTCTCGCTCTCTATCCACCTCTCCTCCTTCCTCTCTCTCTCCCACCTCTTCCTCTCTCTCCTCTCTCTCTATCCACCTCTCCCCTCACTCTCTTCCTCTCTCTCTCTCGCTCTCTATCCACCTCTCCCCTTCCTCACTCTCTTCCTCTCTCTCTCTCGCTCTCTCTATCCACCTCTCCCCTCACTCTCTTCCTCTCTCTCCCTCTCTCTCTATCCACCTCTCCCCTCACTCTCTTCCTCTCTCTCCCTCGCTCTCTATCCACCTCTCCCCTCACTCTCTTCCTCTCTCTCCCTCTCTCTCTCTATCCACCTCTCCCCTCACTCTCTTCCTCTCTCTCCCTCTCTCTCTCTATCCACCTCTCCCCTCACTCTCTTCCTCTCTCTCCCTCTCTCTCTATCCACCTCTCCCCTCACTCTCTTCCTCTCTCTCCCACCTCTCTCTCTATCCACCTCTCCCCTCACCCTCTCTCTTCCTCTCTCTCCCTCTCTCTCTATCCACCTCTCCCCTCACTCTCTTCCTCTCTCTCTCTCTCTCTCTATCCACCTCTCCCCTCACTCTCTTCCTCTCTCTCTCTCTCTCTCTATCCACCTCTCCCCTCACTCTCTTCCTCTCTCTCTCTCTCTCTCTATCCACCTCTCCCCTCACTCTCTTCCTCTCTCTCTCTCTCTCTCTATCCACCTCTCCCCTCACTCTCTTCCTCTCTCTCCCTCTCTCTCTATCCACCTCTCCCCTCACTCTCTTCCTCTCTCTCCCTCTCTCTCTATCCACCTCTCCCCTCACTCTCTTCCTCTCTCTCCCTCTCTCTCTATCCACCTCTCCCCTCACTCTCTTCCTCTCTCTCTCCTCTCTCTCTATCCACCTCTCCCTCACTCTCTTCCTCTCTCTCCCTCTCTCTCTATCCACCTCTCCCCTCACTCTCTTCCTCTCTCTCCCTCTCTCTCTATTGCTTTCAATTAAATTCAAATGGCTTTAAATTAATGATCAATAAAGGATCAGTATAAAACAATATATAATATATATAGATTCACTGTCATGGGAAACATATGTTTACATTGCCAAAGCAAGTGAAGTAGATAATAAACAAAAAGGGAAATAAACAATAAAAATTAACAAAAACATTTAGAATAATGACCATTTCAAATGTAATATTATGTCTATATAGTTTTGCAATGATTTACAAATAGTTAAAGTACAAAAGGGAAAATAACAAGGGTGTTTGTTCTTCACTGGTTGACCTTGTGGCAACAGGTCACAAATCTTGCTGCTGTGATGGAACACTGTGGTATTTCACCCAGTAGATATGGGAGTTTATCAAAATTGAGTTTGTTTTCGAATTCTTCATGGGTCTGTGTAATCTGAGGGAAATATGTGTTTCTAATGTGTGACTCATTTCTAAACTAGACATACTGTATGTCGTGGGTCACTAAGGAGAGGGGGTGATAGAGAGAGGGAGGAAGGAGAGGGGAGTTTCTAAACTAGACATACTGTATGTCGTGGGTCACTAAGGAGAGGGGGTGATAGAGAGAGGGAGGAAGGAGAGGGGAGTTTCTAAACTAGACATACTGTATGTCGTGGGTCACTAAGGAGAGGGGGTGATAGAGAGATGGAGGAAGGAGAGGGGAGTTTCTAAACTAGACATACTGTATGTCGTGGGTCACTAAGGAGAGGGGGTGATAGAGAGAGGGAGGAAGGAGAGGGGAGTTTCTAAACTAGACATACTGTATGTCGTGGGTCACTAAGGAGGGGGGTGATAGAGAGAGGGAGGAAGGAGAGGGGAGTTTCTAAACTAGACATACTGTATGTCGTGGGTCACTAAGGAGAGGGGTGATAGAGAGAGGGAGGAAGGAGAGGGGAGTTTCTAAACTAGACATACTGTATGTCGTGGGTCACTAAGGAGGGGGGTGATAGAGAGAGGGAGGAAGGAGAGGGGAGTTAGTATGTCTATTAGAGCTGGTCAGTATGTCTATTAGAGCTGGTCAGTATGGCTATTAGAGCTGGTCAGTATGTCTAGTCAGTATGGCTATTAGAGCTGGTCAGTATGTCTATTAGAGCTGGTCAGTATGTCTATTAGAGCTGGTCAGTATGGCTATTAGAGCTGGTCAGTATGTCTAGTCAGTATGGCTATTAGAGCTGGTCAGTATGGCTATTAGAGCTGGTCAGTATGTCTATTAGAGCTGGTCAGTATGTCTATTAGAGCTGGTCAGTATGTCTAGTCAGTATGGCTATTAGAGCTGGTCAGTATGGCTATTAGAGCTGGTCAGTATGTCTATTAGAGCTGGTCAGTATGTCTATTAGAGCTGGTCAGTATGGCTATTAGAGCTGGTCAGTATGTCTAGTAGAGCTGGTCAGTATGGCTATTAGAGCTGGTCAGTATGTCTATTAGAGCTGGTCAGTATGTCTATTAGAGCTGGTCAGTATGTCTATTAGAGCTGGTCAGTATGTCTATTAGAGCTGGTCAGTATGGCTATTAGAGCTGGTCAGTATGTCTAGTCAGTATGGCTATTAGAGCTGGTCAGTATGGCTATTAGAGCTGGTCAGTATGTCTAGTCAGTATGGCTATTAGAGCTGGTCAGTATGGCTATTAGAGCTGGTCATGTATGAGCTGGTCAGTATGTCTAGTCATATAGCGATTAGAGCTGGTCAGTATGTCTAGTCAGTATGGCTATTAGAGCTGGTCAGTATGTCTAGTCAGTATGGCTATTAGAGCTGGTCAGTATGTCTAGTCAGTATGGCAAATAGAGCTGGTCAGTATGTCTAGTCAGTATGGCTATTAGAGCTGGTCAGTATGTCTAGTCAGTATGGCAAATAGAGCTGGTCAGTATGTCTAGTCAGTATGGCTATTAGAGCTGGTCAGTACGTCTAGTCAGTATGGCTATTAGAGCTGGTCAGTATGTCTAGTCAGTATGGCTATTAGAGCTGGTCAGTATGTCTAGTCAGTATGGCAAATAGAGCTGGTCAGTATGTCTAGTCAGTATGGCTATTAGAGCTGGTCAGTACGTCTAGGTAATCCTGTCTAACGCAGCTTTAAAAAAAATGTATTGTGTAGTGGAGCTGCATGAGTGTTGCTCTCCACTTTCTGGAGGACCGAGTTTTCAAATCAGTGGACTTCGAGTATGACAGCTCCGGATTACATCTTCAAATCAAGGGCAACCATGGCAACCGACAGGAGACGCGTCCATCCTGGGATGATGTATACGTGTCAGATAGTCTAGCTAGCTACATTTTCAGACATTACACATTTGGGATCTATCGTATTCCACAACTGTCCCAGACTATGTTTGCAATATTTATTTCTCACACAGAATAGAATAAGATCTATTTTTGTACTATGGGGGATAGGAGATTGACATAGACTAGTGATTTTGCTGTTCGTTAGGCCTACTCATCTTGTTGGCTGACTTAAAGTAAATGTGGACAGTTCGTCCAACGTCTTCAGTATGCGCCTCGGAATTGGATAAGGACGCGTCCCCGATGTGTCTGTCTTCACTTGTAGCCTGTGAGAAAGACCCGATCACGTGATGGAGCGCGCAGCACTCAGGGTGTTACTGCCACACAAAGGGGATGCTGCCGGTGAAATTCTGGGCATTATCAAGTGCTTGTCAATGAGTGACTGACGTAGTGTGTACAGCCTGCGCAAATATAACCAAGCAGAGCTTTTGGGAGGGAGGGAGGGAGGGAGGGACTGATGTAGTGTGTACTGCCTGCGCAAAAATAACCAAGCATAGCTTGGGAGGGAGGGAGGGATGTAGTGTGTACTGCCTGCGCAAAGATAACCAAGCAGAGCTTGGGAGGGAGGGAGGGAGGGAGGGAGGGAGGGAGGGGAGGGAGGGACTGATGTAGTGTGTACTGCCTGCGCAAAGATAACCAAGCAGAGCTTGGGAGGGAGGGAGGGAGGGATGTAGTGTGTACTGCCTGCGCAAAGATAACCAAGCAGAGCTTGGGAGGGAGGGAGGAGGGAGGGACTGATGTAGTGTGTACTGCCTGCGCAAAGATAACCAAGCAGAGCTTGGGAGGGAGGGGGAGGGATGTAGTGTGTACTGCCTGCGCAAAGATAACCAAGCAGAGCTTGGGAGGGAGGGAGGGAGGGACTGATGTAGTGTGTACTGCCTGCGCAAAGATAACCAAGCAGAGCTTGGGAGGGAGGGAGGGAGGGATGTAGTGTGTACTGCCTGCGCAAAGATAACCAAGCAGAGCTTGGGAGGGAGGGAGGGAGGGACTGATGTAGTGTGTACTGCCTGCGCAAAGATAACCAAGCAGAGCTTGGGAGGGAGGGAGGGATGTAGTGTGTACTGCCTGCGCAAAGATAACCAAGCAGAGCTTGGGAGGGAGGGAGGGAGGGACTGATGTAGTGTGTACTGCCTGCGCAAAGATAACCAAGCAGAGCTTGGGAGGGAGGGAGGGAGGGATGTAGTGTGTACTGCCTGCGCAAAGATAACCAAGCAGAGCTTGGGAGGGAGGGAGGGAGGGACTGATGTAGTGTGTACTGCCTGCGCAAAGATAACCAAGCAGAGCTTGGGAGGGAGGGAGGGAGGGACTGATGTAGTGTGTACTGCCTGCGCAAAGATAACCAAGCAGAGCTTGGGAGGGAGGGAGGGAGGGATGTAGTGTGTACTGCCTGCGCAAAGATAACCAAGCAGAGCTTGGGAGGGAGGGAGGGAGGGAGGGACTGATGTAGTGTGTACTGCCTGCGCAAAGATAACCAAGCAGAGCTTGGGAGGGAGGGAGGGAGGGATGTAGTGTGTACTGCCTGCGCAAAGATAACCAAGCAGAGCTTGGGAGGGAGGGAGGGAGGGACTGATGTAGTGTGTACTGCCTGCGCAAAGATAACCAAGCAGAGCTTGGGAGGGAGGGAGGGAGGGACTGATGTAGTGTGTACTGCCTGCGCAAAGATAACCAAGCAGAGCTTGGGAGGGAGGGATGTAGTGTGTACTGCCTGCGCAAAGATAACCAAGCAGAGCTTGGGAGGGAGGGAGGGAGGGATGTAGTGTGTACTGCCTGCGCAAAGATAACCAAGCAGAGCTTGGGAGGGAGGGAGGGAGGGATGTAGTGTGTACTGCCTGCGCAAAGATAACCAAGCAGAGCTTGGGAGGGAGGGAGGGAGGGATGTAGTGTGTACTGCCTGCGCAAAGATAACCAAGCAGAGCTTGGGAGGGAGGGAGGGAGGGACTGATGTAGTGTGTACTGCCTGTACTGGGAGGGAGGGAGGGATGTAGTGTGTACTGCTGCGCAAAGATAACCAAGCAGAGCTTGGGAGGGAGGGAGGGAGGGATGTAGTGTGTACTGGCGAAAGATAACCAAGCAGAGCTTGGGAGGGAGGGAGGGAGGGATGTAGTGTGTACTGCCTGCGCAAAGATAACCAAGCAGAGCTTGGGAGGGAGGAGAGGGATGTAGTGTGTACTGCCTGCGCAAAGATAACCAAGGAGAGCTTGGGAGGGAGGGAGGAGGGATGTAGTGTGTACTGCCTGCGCAAAGATAACCAAGCAGAGCTTGGGAGGGAGGGAGGGAGGGATGTAGTGTGTACTGCCTGCGCAAAGATAACCAAGCAGAGCTTGGGAGGGAGGGAGGGAGGGATGTAGTGTGTACTGCCTGCGCAAAGATAACCAAGCAGAGCTTGGGAGGGAGGGAGGGAGGGAGGGATGTAGTGTGTACTGCCTGCGCAAAGATAACCAAGCAGAGCTTTCAAGCCTTTCAATCGACTTTTTTTCACATCATGCAGCCTTACAACGTTTGTAGAATAAATAACTATAAATGAACCATATAGGAATACCTGTTTATCAATTATTATTATGATTATTATAATACCTGTTTATCTGATAAATTATTATTATTATTATTATTATAATACCTGTTTATCTGATAAATTATTATTATTATAATTATTATAATACCTGTTTATCAATTATTATTATTATTATTATTATAATACCTGTTTATCTGATAAATTATTATTATTATAATTATTATAATACCTGTTTATCAATTATTATTATTATTATTATTTATTTGTTAAAATAACCTCTCATAGCAACATGTGGGCAAATTCCCTCAAATTGTTTGGAGAAAACATCGGGTCTATTACAAAAAATATATAAAATAATAATATAATATATAATTTATAATATAAAAATAATGCAACGGAATTTATAAGCAAATCTTGTCCGCTACATGAACTAGTGGAGACAACAGCATAGCCAGATCAGGACCTAACATGAGGACATCTCAGAGTATAACTAGTGGAGACAACAGCATGGCCAGATCAGGACCTAACATGAGGACATCTCAGAGTATAACTAGTGGAGACAACAGCATGGCCAGATCAGGACCTAACATGAGGACATCTCAGAGTATAACTAGTGGAGACAACAGCATGGCCAGATCAGGACCTAACATGAGGACATCTCAGAGTATAACTAGTGGAGACAACAGCATGGCCAGATCAGGACCTAACATGAGGACATCTCAGAGGATATTATTGAACTAGTGGAGACAACAGCATGGCCAGATCAGGACCTAACATGAGGACATCTCAGAGTATAACTAGTGGAGACAACAGCATGGCCAGATCAGGACCTAACATGAGGACATCTCAGAGGATATTATTGAACTAGTGGAGACAACAGCATGGCCAGATCAGGACCTAACATGAGGACATCTCAGAGTATAACTAGTGGAGACAACAGTATAGCCAGATCAGGACCTAACATGAGGACATCTCAGAGTATATTATTGAACTAGTGGAGACAACAGCATGGCCAGATCAGGACCTAACATGAGGACATCTCAGAGTATATTATTGAACTAGTGGAGACAACAGCATGGCCAGATCAGGACCTAACATGAGGACATCTCAGAGTATAACTAGTGGAGACAACAGCATGGCCAGATCAGGACCTAACATGAGGACATCTCAGAGTATAACTAGTGGAGACAACAGCATGGCCAGATCAGGACCTAACATGAGGACATCTCAGAGTATATTATTGAACTAGTGGAGACAACAGCATGGCCAGATCAGGACCTAACATGAGGACATCTCAGAGGATAACATGAGTCTCAGAGACAACAACATGGCCAGATCAGGACCTAACATGAGGACATCTCAGAGTATAACTAGTGGAGACAACAGCATGGCCAGATCAGGACCTAACATGAGGACATCTCAGAGGATATTATTGAACTAGTGGAGACAACAGCATGGCCAGATCAGGACCTAACATGAGGACATCTCAGAGTATAACTAGTGGAGACAACAGCATGGCCAGATCAGGGCCTAACATGAGGACATCTCAGAGTATAACTAGTGGAGACAACAGCATGGCCAGATCAGGACCTAACATGAGGACATCTCAGAGGATATTATTGAACTAGTGGAGACAACAGCATGGCCAGATCAGGACCTAACATGAGGACATCTCAGAGTATAACTAGTGGAGACAACAGCATGGCCAGATCAGGGCCTAACATGAGGACATCTCAGAGTATAACTAGTGGAGACAACAGCATGGCCAGATCAGGACCTAACATGAGGACATCTCAGAGGATATTATTGAACTAGTGGAGACAACAGCATGGCCAGATCAGGACCTAACATGAGGACATCTCAGAGTATAACTAGTGGAGACAACAGTATAGCCAGATCAGGACCTAACATGAGGACATCTCAGAGTATATTATTGAACTAGTGGAGACAACAGCATGGCCAGATCAGGACCTAACATGAGGACATCTCAGAGTATATTATTGAACTAGTGGAGACAACAGCATGGCCAGATCAGGACCTAACATGAGGACATCTCAGAGTATAACTAGTGGAGACAACAGCATGGCCAGATCAGGACCTAACATGAGGACATCTCAGAGTATAACTAGTGGAGACAACAGCATGGCCAGATCAGGACCTAACATGAGGACATCTCAGAGTATATTATTGAACTAGTGGAGACAACAGCATGGCCAGATCAGGACCTAACATGAGGACATCTCAGAGTATAACTAGTGGAGACAACAGCATGGCCAGATCAGGACCTAACATGAGGACATCTCAGAGTATTACTAGTGGAGACAACAGCATAGCCAGATCAGGACCTAACATGAGGACATCTCAGAGTATAACTAGTGGAGACAACAGCATGGCCAGATCAGGGCCTAACATGAGGACATCTCAGAGTATAACTAGTGGAGACAACAGCATGGCCAGATCAGGACCTAACATGAGGACATCTCAGAGTATAACTAGTGGAGACAACAGCATGGCCAGATCAGGACCTAACATGAGGACATCTCAGAGTATAACTAG
>NC_060193.1:6502875-6512875 GCF_021184085.1 Oncorhynchus gorbuscha
AGATGAGGAGAGGGAGAGAGGAAGGTAGGGAAGGAGTGGGAGGGAGGAAGATAGGGAAGGAGATGAGGAGAGGGAGAGAGGAAGATAGGGAAGGAGATGATGAGAGGGAGAGAGGAAGATAGGGAAGGAGATGAGGGAGAGAGGAAGTTAGGGAAGGAGATGAGGAGAGGGAGAGAGGAAGTTAGGGAAGGAGATGAGGAGAGGGAGAGAGGAAGATAGGGAAGGAGATGAGGAGAGGGAGAGAGGAAGGTAGGGAAGGAGAGGGAGAGAGGAAGATAGGGAAGGAGATGAGGAGAGGGAGAGAGGGAGAGAGGAAGATAGGGAAGGAGATGAGGAGAGGGAGAGAGGGAGAGAGGAAGATAGGGAAGGAGATGAGGAGAGGGAGAAAGGAAGATAGGGAAGGAGATGGAGAAAGGGAGGGGGGAAGATAGGGAAGGAGATGAGGAGAGGGAGAGAGGAGAGGGAAGGAGAGGGGAGAGGAAGATCGGAAGGGAAGAAGATAGGGATGGAGATGGAAGCTGTGGATGGGGGAGAGGGATGGAGGGAGGGAGGGATAGAGAGAGAGAAAGAGAGAAGGAGATAGAATGAGATAGATAGATAGATAGATAGATAGATAGATAGATAGATAGATAGATAGATAGATAGATAGATAGATAGATAGAGCAAGAGAGAGAGAGAGGGGAGAGAGAGAAAGAGAGAGAGAGAGGGGAGATTTTATGGTGAAAACTGATAACCACTCCCACACATGAACCACCGCAGACAAACAACAGGGGAGATACAGGAATGGAGAGAGAAAATGAGAGGAGGAAGAGATAGAGAAGGGAATGAAACATGATGAAAAGAGGTTGAGCCCTACACGTGCCCTACCCAGGCCCGATTTAAAACTTCTTAAGGATGACGCAGAATATAGTTCCCATGCAGGAACATCAATCAGCGGAAATTCAGAGCACTACCTATAGTTTTTGATAAAACTCAAACTTTCATTAAAACACACATTCAAGGTAGTGAATTAAAGCTACACTCGTTGTGAATCTATCCACCGAGTCAGATTTGTAAAATGCTTTTCGGCGAAAGCATGAGAAGCTATTATCTGATAGCATGTACCCCCAAAATACTGCAATGTCACCTAACACGACAGATTTTGCGGTAGCCAGCGCTACCCAAAACGCAGAAATAAAACATAAAACATTCATTACCTTTGACGAGCTTCTTTCTTGGCACTCCTAGATGTCCCATAAACATCACTGTTGGGTCTTTTTTCGATTAAATCGGTCCATATATAGCCTAGATATCGATCTATGAAGACTGTGTGAACAACAGAAAAAATTGAGTTTGATAACGCAACGACATTTTTTTAAATTAAAAAAGTCGACGATAAACTTTCACAAAACACTTCGAAATATTTTTGTAATGCAACTTTAGGTATTAGTAAACGTTAATAATCAATCAAATTGATCACGGGGCGATGTGTATTGAATAGCTCCACGTCCTGATATCATGTCCAAATATTTCTCAACCAAAACATCCGGTCGGAGACCGGAAGAAATGCCCTGCCTTGTGTCTGTTTGACCAAGAAACAAATCTGAGACAAATGACAAGACTGTTGACATCGTGTGAAAGCTGTAGGTATTGCAACCTCAGCCCCATTTAATGTGGTTTCTTTTCAATAATACAGTCAATTGGCGCATTGATATATTTTCCAGTTGTCAGTGATCAGATTTTCCTGCGCTTTTCGATGAAACGCACGTTCTGTTATAGTCACAGCCGTGATTTAACCAGTTTTAGAAACGTCTGAGTGTTTTCTATCCATACATACTAATCATATGCATATACTATATTCCTGGCATGAGTAGCAGGGCGCTGAAATGTTGCGCGATTTTTAACAAAAAGCTGCGAAAATGCGCATGATCGAGGTTGAGCCCTACACATGCCCTACCCAGGCCCGATTTAAGAGGTTGAGCCCTACACGTGCCCTACCCAGGCCCGATTTAAGAGGTTGAGCCATGCACCTGCCCTACCCAGGCCCAATTTAAGAGGTTGAGCCCTACACGTGACCTACCCAGGCCCAATTTAAGAGGTTGAGCCCTACACGTGCCCTACCCAGGCCCGATTTAAGAGATTGAGCCCTACACGTGCCCTACCCAGGCCCGATTTAAGAGGTTGAGCCCTACACGTGCCCTACCCAGGCCCGATTTAAGGCCCTCAGATATAAACTTCTCCGTTAGTAAATTCATTAGCTGCTCCTCTCTGTCTGTCACTCGCTCTGCATGCGCTCTGCTCATGGAGCTTCTGAGACCGTGAGTGACCATAGCAACGGCTTCGCTTGAGCTGCTCTGCTTGTCATGTTTTGTCTTAGATTGTCTTGTCATTTTGCTTTTCCCTCTGTTCATTTTCCCCCTGCTGGTCTTTTTAGGTTCGTTCCCCTTTTTCTCTCTCCCTTCCTCTCTCTCTTCTCTCTATCGTTCCGTTCCTGCTCCCAGCTGTTCCTATTCCCCTAATCAATCATTTAGTCTTCCCACACCTGTTCCCGATCCTTTTCCCTGATTAGAGTCCCTATTTCTCTCCTTGTTTTCCGTTCCTGCCCTGTCGGATCCTTGTCTATTGTTCACCGTGCTGTGTCTATGTATCGCCCTGTCGTGTCGTGTTTCCCTCAGATGCTGCGTGGTGAGCAGGTGTCTGAGTCTGCTACGTTCAAGTGCCTTCCCGAGGCAACCTGCAGTTCTTGATCAAGTCTCCAGTCTGTTCTCGTCATTACGAGTAGAATTATGCCTTTTGATTGTAAAGTTACTTTACTGGATTAAAAACTCTGTTTTCGCCAAGTCGCTTTTGGGTCCTCATTCACCTGCATAACAGAAGGATCCGACCAAAGAATGGACCCAGCGACTACAGATGCTCGTAACACTGCCGTCGAGATCCAAGGAGCCATGCTCGGCAGACACGAGCAGGAATTGTCTGCTGCTCGCCATGCCGTGGAGAACCTGGCCGCTCAGGTTTCCGACCTCTCTGGACAGTTCCAGAGTCTTCGTCTCGTGCCACCTGTTACTTCCTGGCCTGCCGAGCCTCCGGAACCTAGGGTTAATAACCCACCTTGCTACTCCGGGCAGCCCACGGAGTGCCGCTCCTTTCTCACCCAGTGTGATATTGTGTTCTCTCTCCAACCCAACACATACTCTAGCGAGAGAGCTCGGGTTGCTTACGTCATTTCACTCCTTACTGGCCGGGCTCGAGAGTGGGGCACAGCTATCTGGGAGGCAAGGGCTGATTGTTCTAACAATTACCAGAACTTTAAAGAGGAGATGATTCGGGTTTTTGACCGTTCAGTTTTTGGTAGGGAGGCTTCTAGGGCCCTGGCTTCCCTATGCCAAGGTGATCGATCCATAACGGATTACTCTATAGAGTTTCGCACTCTTGCTGCCTCTAGTGACTGGAACGAGCCGGCGCTGCTCGCTCGTTTTCTGGAGGGACTCCACGCAGTGGTCAAAGATGAGATTCTCTCTCGGGAGGTTCCTTCCAGTGTGGACTCTTTGATTGCTCTCGCCATCCGCATAGAACGACGGGTAGATCTTCGTCACCAAGCTCGTGGAAGAGAGCTCGCGTCAACGGTGTTTCCCTGCTCCGCATCGCAACCATCTCCCTCCTCTGGCTCAGAGACTGAGCCCATGCAGCTGGGAGGTATTCGCATCTCGACCAAGGAGAGGGAACGGAGGATCACCAACCGCCTGTGCCTCTATTGCGGATTTGATGGACATTTTGTCAATTCATGTCCAGTAAAGGCCAGAGCTCATCAGTAAGCGGAGGGCTACTGGTGAGCGCTACTACTCAGGTCTCTTCATCTAGATCCTGTACTACTATGTCGGTCCATCTACGCTGGACCGGTTCGGGTGCTACATGCAGTGCCTTGATTGACTCTGGGGCTGAGGGTTGTTTCATGGACGAAGCATGGGCTCGGAAACATGACATTCCTTTCAGACAGTTAGACAAGCCTACGCCCATGTTTGCCTTAGATGGTAATCATCTTCCCAGTATCAGATTTGAGACACTACCTTTAACTCTCACAGTATCTGGTAACCACAGTGAGACTATTTCTTTTTTGATTTTTCGTTCACCTTTTACACCTGTTGTTTTGGGTCATCCCTGGCTAGTATGTCATAATCCTTCTATTAATTGGTCTAGTAATTCTATCCTATCCTGGAACGTTTCTTGTCATGTGAAGTGTTTAATGTCTGCCATCCCTCCCATTTCTTCTGTCCCCACTTCTCAGGAGGAACCTGGCGATTTGACAGGAGTGCCGGAGGAATATCATGATCTGCGCACGGTCTTCAGTCGGTCCCGAGCCAACTCCCTTCCTCCTCACCGGTCGTATGATTGTAGTATTGATCTCCTTCCGGGGACCACTCCTCCTCGGGGTAGACTATACTCTCTGTCGGCTCCCGAACGTAAGGCTCTCGAGGATTATTTATCTGTGTCTCTTGACGCCGGTACCATAGTGCCTTCTTCCTCTCCGGCCAGGGCGGGGTTCTTTTTGTTAAGAAGAAGGACGGTACTCTGCGCCCCTGCGTGGATTATCGAGGGCTGAATGACATAACGGTTAAGAATCGTTATCCGCTTCCCCTTATGTCATCAGCCTTCGAGATTCTGCAGGGAGCCAGGTGCTTTACTAAGTTGGACCTTCGTAACGCTTACCATCTCGTGCGCATCAGAGAGGGGGACGAGTGGAAAACGGCGTTTAACACTCCGTTAGGGCATTTTGAGTACCGGGTTCTGCCGTTTGGTCTCGCCAATGCGCCAGCTGTTTTTCAGGCATTAGTTAATGATGTTCTGAGAGACATGCTGAACATCTTTGTTTTTGTCTATCTTGACGATATCCTGATTTTTTCACCGTCACTCGAGATTCATGTTCAGCACGTTCGACGTGTTCTACAGCGCCTTTTAGAGAATTGTCTCTACGTGAAGGCTGAGAAGTGCTCTTTTCATGTCTCCTCCGTTACTTTTCTCGGTTCCGTTATTTCCGCTGAAGGCATTCAGATGGATTCCGCTAAGGTCCAAGCTGTCAGTGATTGGCCCGTTCCAAGGTCACGTGTCGAGTTGCAGCGCTTTTTAGGTTTCGCTAATTTCTATCGGCGTTTCATTCATAATTTCGGTCAAGTTGCTGCCCCTCTCACAGCTCTTACTTCTGTCAAGACGTGTTTTAAGTGGTCCGGTTCCGCCCAGGGAGCTTTTGATCTTCTAAAAGAACGTTTTACGTCCGCTCCTATCCTCGTTACTCCTGACGTCACTAGACAATTCATTGTCGAGGTTGACGCTTCAGAGGTAGGCGTGGGAGCCATTCTATCCCAGCGCTTCCAGTCTGACGATAAGGTTCATCCTTGCGCTTATTTTTCTCATCGCCTGTCGCCATCTGAGCGCAACTATGATGTGGGTAACCGCGAACTGCTCGCCATCCGCTTAGCCCTAGGCGAATGGCGACAGTGGTTGGAGGGGGCGACCGTTCCTTTTGTCGTTTGGACAGACCATAAGAACCTTGAGTACATCCGTTCTGCCAAACGACTTAATGCCCGTCAAGCTCGTTGGGCGTTGTTTTTCGCTCGTTTCGAGTTTGTGATTTCTTACCGTCCGGGTAGCAAAAACACCAAGCCTGATGCCTTATCCCGTCTGTTTAGTTCTTCTGTGGCTTCTACTGATCCCGAGGGGATTCTTCCTTATGGGCGTGTTGTCGGGTTGACAGTCTGGGGAATTGAAAGACAGGTTAAGCAAGCACTCACGCACACTGCGTCGCCGCGCGCTTGTCCTAGTAACCTCCTTTTCGTTCCTGTTTCCACTCGTCTGGCTGTTCTTCAGTGGGCTCACTCTGCCAAGTTAGCTGGTCATCCCGGTGTTCGAGGCACTCTTGCGTCTATTCGCCAGCGCTTTTGGTGGCCGACTCAGGAGCGTGACACGCGCCGTTTCGTGGCTGCTTGTTCGGACTGCGCGCAGACTAAGTCGGGTAACTCTCCTCCTGCCGGTCGTCTCAGACCGCTCCCCATTCCTTCTCGACCATGGTCTCACATCGCCCTAGACTTCATTACCGGTCTGCCTTTGTCTGCGGGGAAGACTGTGATTCTTACGGTTGTCGATAGGTTCTCTAAGGCGGCACATTTCATTCCCCTCGCTAAACTTCCTTCCGCTAAGGAGACGGCACAAATCATCATCGAGAATGTGTTCAGAATTCATGGCCTCCCGTTAGACGCCGTTTCAGACAGAGGCCCGCAATTCACGTCACAGTTTTGGAGGGAGTTCTGTCGTTTGATTGGTGCGTCCGTCAGTCTCTCTTCCGGGTTTCATCCCCAGTCTAACGGTCAAGCAGAGAGGGCCAATCAGACGATTGGTCGCATACTACGCAGCCTTTCTTTCAGAAACCCTGCGTCTTGGGCAGAACAGCTCCCCTGGGCAGAATACGCTCACAACTCGCTTCCTTCGTCTGCTACCGGGTTATCTCCGTTTCAGAGTAGTCTGGGTTACCAGCCTCCTCTGTTCTCATCCCAGCTTGCCGAGTCCAGCGTTCCCTCCGCTCAAGCGTTTGTCCAACGTTGTGAGCGCACCTGGAGGAGGGTGAGGTCTGCACTTTGCCGTTACAGGGCACAGACTGTGAGAGCCGCCAATAAACGCAGGATTAAGAGTCCAAGGTATTGTTGCGGCCAGAGAGTGTGGCTTTCCACTCGCAACCTTCCTCTTACGACAGCTTCTCGTAAGTTGACTCCGCGGTTCATTGGTCCGTTCCGTGTCTCCCAGGTCGTCAATCCTGTCGCTGTGCGACTGCTTCTTCCGCGACATCTTCGTCGCGTCCATCCTGTCTTCCATGTCTCCTGTGTCAAGCCCTTTCTTCGCACCCCCGTTCGTCTTCCCTCCCCCTCCCGTCCTTGTCGAGAGCGCACCTATTTACAAGGTACGTAGGATCATGGACATGCGTTCTCGGGACGGGGTCACCAATACTTAGTGGATTGGGAGGGTTACGGTCCTGAGGAGAGGAGTTGGGTTCCGTCTCGGGACGTGCTGGACCGTTCACTTATTGATGATTTCCTCCGTTGCCGCCAGGATTCCTCCTCGAGTGCGCCAGGAGGCGCTCGGTGAGTGGGGGGTACTGTCATGTTTTGTCTTAGATTGTCTTGTCATTTTGCTTTTCCCTCTGTTCATTTTCCCCCTGCTGGTCTTTTTAGGTTCGTTCCCCTTTTTCTCTCTCCCTTCCTCTCTCTCTTCTCTCTATCGTTCCGTTCCTGCTCCCAGCTGTTCCTATTCCCCTAATCAATCATTTAGTCTTCCCACACCTGTTCCCGATCCTTTTCCCTGATTAGAGTCCCTATTTCTCTCCTTGTTTTCCGTTCCTGCCCTGTCGGATCCTTGTCTATTGTTCACCGTGCTGTGTCTATGTATCGCCCTGTCGTGTCGTGTTTCCCTCAGATGCTGCGTGGTGAGCAGGTGTCTGAGTCTGCTACGTTCAAGTGCCTTCCCGAGGCAACCTGCAGTTCTTGATCAAGTCTCCAGTCTGTTCTCGTCATTACGAGTAGAATTATGCCTTTTGATTGTAAAGTTACTTTACTGGATTAAAAACTCTGTTTTCGCCAAGTCGCTTTTGGGTCCTCATTCACCTGCATAACACTGCTCTGCTGAAGAGACATGAAAGCGCTGTTAGCAACTTTTCGTCACTCAAAATAATCTGTCCTTATATTTGATGAGGGTGAAGCACTCCTTGCACCATGTCATGGCATTAGTCATGTATGACTGTACTGAACAGCAGAGCACATGGCCCCTGAACGCTACTGATCAACGTAGGGCATCGTTGGAAATAAGAATTTGTTCTTTAACTGACTTGCCAAGTTAAATAAAGGTGAAATAAAACATAAAAATAAACAGGAAACCTGCCCTAGATATTGATGAAAGAAACAGGCCTTAATCCGATGTAGACAATTGAGGCCCGTTGGACTTGGTTAGCAGTGCTCTATTACCAAGGCAGCTGGCAGGTGTCTTCCCTGACATGTCTCAACCTGTCCCAGTCTGTAATACCAACATGTCTCAACCTGACCCAGTCTGTAATACCTACATGTCTCAACCTGTCCCTGACCCAGTCTGTAATACCTACATGTCTCAACCTGACCCAGTCTGTAATACCAACATGTCTCAACCTGACCCAGTCTGTAATACCTACATGTCTCAACCTGTCCCTGACCCAGTCTGTAATACCTACATGTCTCAACCTGACCCAGTCTGTAATACCAACATGTCTCAACCTGACCCAGTCTGTAATACCTACATGTCTCAACCTGTCCCTGACCCAGTCTGTAATACCTACATGTCTCAACCTGACCCAGTCTGTAATACCTACATGTCTCAACCTGACCCTGACCCAGTCTGTAATACCTACATGTCTCAACCTGACCCTGACCCAGTCTGTAATACCTACATGTCTCAACCTGACCCAGTCTGTAATACCTACATGTCTCAACCTGACCCAGTCTGTAATACCAACATGTCTCAACCTGACCCAGTCTGTAATACCTACATGTCTCAACCTGACCCAGTCTGTAATACCTACATGTCTCAACCTGACCCAATCTGTAATACCTACATGTCTCAACCTCTCCCTGACCCAGTCTGTAATACCTACATGTCTCAACCTGACCCTGACCCAGTCTGTAATACCTACATGTCTCAACCTGACCCAGTCTGTAATACCTACATGTCTCAACCTGACCCAGTCTGTAATACCTACATGTCTCAACCTGACCCAGTCTGTAATACCTACATGTCTCAACATGACGCAGTCTGTAATACCTACATGTCTCAACCTGACCCAGTCTGTAATACCTACATGTCTCAACATGACCCAGTCTGTAATACCTACATGTCTCAACCTGACCCAGTCTGTAATACCTACATGTCTCAACCTGACCCAGTCTGTAATACCTACATGTCTCAACATGACCCAGTCTGTAATACCTACATGTCTCAACATGACCCAGTCTGTAATACCTACATGTCTCAACCTGACCCAGTCTGTAATACCTACATGTCTCAACCTGACCCAGTCTGTAATACCTACATGTCTCAACCTGACCCAGTCTGTAATACCTACATGTCTCAACCTGACCCAGTCTGTAATACCTACATGTCTCAACCTGACCCAGTCTGTAATACCTACATGTCTCAACCTGTCCCTGACCCAGTCTGTAATACCAACATGTCTCAACCTGACCCAGTCTGTAATACCTACATGTCTCAACCTGACCCAGTCTGTAATACCTACATGTCTCAACCTGACCCAGTCTGTAATACCTACATGTCTCAACCTGACCCAGTCTGTAATACCTACATGTCTCAACCTGACCCAGTCTGTAATACCTACATGTCTCAACCTGTCCCTGTCCCTGACCCAGTCTGTAATACCAACATGTCTCAACCTGTCCCTGTCCCTGACCCAGTCTGTAATACCTACATGTCTCAACCTGTCCCTGTCCCTGACCCAGTCTGTAATACCAACATGTCTCAACCTGTCCCTGTCCCTGACCCAGTCTGTAATACCAACATGTCTCAACCTGACCCAGTCTGTAATACCTACATGTCTCAACCTGACCCAGTCTGTAATACCTACATGTCTCAACCTGACCCAGTCTGTAATACCAACATGTCTCAACCTGACCCAGTCTGTAATACCAACATGTCTCAACCTCTCCCTGACCCAGTCTGTAATACCTACATGTCTCAACCTGACCCAGTCTGTAATACCAACATGTCTCAACCTGACCCAGTCTGTAATACCTACATGTCTCAACCTGACCCAGTCTGTAATACCAACATGTCTCAACCTGTCCCTGTCCCTGACCCAGTCTGTAATACCTACATGTCTCAACCTGACCCAGTCTGTAATACCTACATGTCTCAACCTGACCCAGTCTGTAATACCTACATGTCTCAACCCGACCCAGTCTGTAATACCAACATGTCTCAACCTGTCCCTCTCCCTGACCCA
>NC_060193.1:6517875-6527875 GCF_021184085.1 Oncorhynchus gorbuscha
CAAGTGGAGAGAACTCAAATTGCACATCAGCTCTGCTTAGTAACGGACGGTAGTGTCCCCTGACTGCAGAAATACACAAGAGAGAATCACTGAGAGAATCAGTGAGAGAATCAGTGAGAGAATCACTGAGAGAATCACTGAGAGAATCAGTGAGAGAATCACTGAGAGAATCAGTGAGAGAATCACTGAGAGAATCAGTGAGAGAATCACTGAGAGAATCAGTGAGAGAATCAGTGAGAGAATCACTGAGAGAATCAGTGAGAGAATCACTGAGAGAATCAATTAGAAACAATCAAATATAGAGACAGTGAGAGAATGAAAGAGAGAGAGAGGTGAGAATGAAAGAGAGGTGTTTAAAAACTTGACAAGTCACGTTGTATGTGAGATGAATAGTCAGATGAATATGTTATCATTATCGAGTCTCACCGAAACTCACTTTTAACCACCACAAATATAACGAAAGAGTGAAAAAAGACAGAGAGGCAATGAAAAATTAATACACTTGGCATGTCACGCTGTTGAGTAGAGTGGAGTACTCCTACAGTTATTGTATCATTGTTTTATGAGGACACCATAGACTCTCACTTTAACTCATTAACTTGTTAAGGCTGGGGGCAGTATTGAGTAGCATGGATGAATAAGGTGCCCAGAGTAAACTGTCTGCAACTCAGGCCCAGTTGCCAATATATGCATAGTATTAGTAGATTTGGATATAAAACATTCTGAAGTTTCTAAAACTGTTTGAATGATGTCTGTGAGTATAACAGAACTCATAGGGCAGGCAAAAACATGAGAAAAAAATCTAACCAGGAAGTGGGAAATCTGAGGTTTGTAGTTTTTCAACTCATTCCCTATCGAATGCACAGTGTCTATGGGGTCAAATTGCACTTCCTAAAGCTTCCACTAGATGTCAACAGTCTTTAGAACCTTGTTTGATGCTTCTACTGTGATGGAGGGGGGAATGAGAGGGGATTGAGTCAGAAGTCTGGCAGAGAGGCATGAGCTGACCACGCACGTTCACGAGAGTTAATGTTACGCCTTGGTCTAAGTATTTTGTGTTTTTCTTCATGTATTGGGTCAGGCCAGGGTGTGACATGGAGTTTTTGTATTGTGGTGTGTTTTGTCTTGGGGTTTTGGTGTGTATGTATTTGGGATTGTAGCTAGTGGGGTTATCTAGCAAAGTCTATAGCTGTCTGGAGTGGTTCTCAATCAGAGGCAGGTGCTTATCGTTGTCTCTGATTGGGAACCATATTTAGGCAGCCATATTCTTTGAGTTTGTTGTGGGTGATTGTCCTTAGTGTCTTGATGTCCTTGTGCTGTGTTAGTTGACACCAGTTTAGGCTGTTTTGGTTTTCATTTCCTTTATTTGTTCGTGTTTAGTCGTGTTTACGTTTGTTTAAATAAACATGAATCGCAATCGACACGCTGCAGTTTGGTCCGACTCTCCTTCACCATATGAAAACCATTACAGTTAGCTTGAGTTCCATCGCAATTCTGTAGACAAAGGAATCCTCCGGTTGGAACATTATTGAAGATTTGTGATAAAAACATCCTAAAGATTGATTCTATACATCGTTTGACATGTTTCTATGAACTGTAATATAACTTTTGTGACTTTTCATCTGAACTAAGCGATCGCGCATTGAGCATTTTGGATTACTGGGATAAATGTGCGAACAAAAAGGAGGTATTTGGACATAAATGATGGACTTTATTGAACAAATCAAACATTTATTGTGGAACTGGGATTCCTGGGAGTGCATTCTGATGAAGATCATCAAAGGTAAGTGAATATTTATAATGTTATTTCTGACTTCTATTGACTCCACAACATGGCAGATATCTGTATGGCTTGATTTGTTGTCTGAGCGCTGTACTCAGACAACGGAGAACATCCCTGGTCATCCCGACTGCCTCTGATCTGGAGGAATCACTAAACAGAGAACATCCCTGGTCATCCCTACTGCCTCTGATCTGGAGGAATCACTAAACAGAGAACATCCCTGGTCCTCCCTACTGCCTCTGATCTGGAGGACTCACTAAACAGAGAACATCCCTGGTCATCCCTACTACCTCTGATCTGGTGGACTCACTAAAACGAGAACATCCCTGGTCATCCCTACTAGTCTGGAGGACTCACTAAACAGAGAACATCCCTGGTCATCCCTACTGCCTCTGATCTGGAGGACTCACTAAACAGAGAACATCCCTGGCCATCCCTACTAGTCTGGAGGACACACTAAACAGAGAACATCCCTGGTCATCCCTACTAGTCTGGAGGACTCACTAAACAGAGAACATCCCTGGTCATCCCTACTAGTCTGGAGGACTCACTAAACAGAGAACATCCCTGGTCATCCCAAACACACAAATACTACACAAACACTACACACAAACACACACTAGACACAAAAACACACACAAACACAAACACACACACACACACACACACATTAGACACAGACACAAACACACACTATGCACAAACACACACTAGACACAAACACACACTAGACACAACCGCACACACACACTAGACACCAACACACTAGACACAAACAGGTCACATACAAACAGGTTTGACCTGAGTTGACTGGACAGGTACCTCCATTAACACTGAACAAGTAAAGTCCATTAACACAGCTAGTTACCTCGGGAGGAGAGAAGGAGAGAGGGAGGGAGAGAAGTAGGGAGGTAGAGAGGGAGGGAGGGAAGGAGGGAAGGTTGCAAGGAGAGAGGGAGGGAGGGTGAGAGGGAAGTAGGGAGGTAGAGAGGTAGAGGGAGGGAGGGAGGGAGGTAGAGAGGGAAGGAGGGGGGAAAGAGGGAGGGAGGTAGAGAGGTAGAGGGAGGGAGGGAGGTAGAGAGGGAAGGAGGGAGGGAGAGAGGGAAGGAGAGAGGGAGGGAGAGAGGTGGAGAGGGAGGGAGGTAGAGAGGGAAGGAGGGAGGGAGAGAGGTGGAGAGGGAGGGAGGTAGATAGGGAAGGAGGGAGGTGGAGAGGGAAGGAGGGAGGGAGAGAGGGAAGGAGAGAAGTGGAAAGGGAGGGAGGAGAGAGGTAGAGAGGAAGGTAGAGAGTGATGGAGGTAGAGAGAGAGGGAGGGAGGTAGAGAGGGAGGGAGTAAAAGAGAGAAGGAGGTAGAGAGGGAATAAGGGAGAGAGAGAGGGAGGGAGGGAGAGAGGGAGGGAGAGAGGTGGAGAGGGAGGGAGGTAGAGAGGGAAGGAGAGAGGGAGAGAGGGAGGGAGAGAGGTAGAGCGGGAAGGAGGCAGGGAGAGAGGGAGGGAGAGAGGTGGAGAGGGAGGGAGGTAGAGAGGGAAATAGGGAGGGAGAGAGGGAAGGAGAGAGGGAGGGAGAGAGGTGGAGAGGGAAAGAGGGAGGTAGATAGGGAAGGAGGGAGGGAGAGAGGGAGGGAGAGAGGTGGAGAGGGAGGGAGGTAGAGAGGGAAAGAGGGAGGGAGAGAGGGAAGGAGAGAGGGAGGGAGAGAGGTGGAGAGGGAAAGAGGGAGGTAGATAGGGAAGGAGGGAGGGAGAGAGGGAGGGAGAGAGGGAGGGAGAGAGGTGGAGAGGGAGGGAGGTAGAGGGGGAAGGAGGGAGGGAGAGAGGGAAGGAGAGTGGTGTAAAGGGAGGGAGGAGAGAGGTAGAGAGGAAGGTAGAGAGTGATGGAGGTAGAGAGGGAGGGAGTAAAAGAGAGAAGGAGGTAGAGAGGGAATAAGGGAGAGAGAGAGGGAGGGAGATAGGTAGAGAGAGAAGGAGGTAGAGAGGGAATAAGGGAGAGAGAGAGGGAGGGAGATAGGTAGAGAGAGAAGGAGGTAGAGAGGGAATAAGGGAGAGAGAGAGGGAGGGAGATAGGTAGAGAGAGAAGGAGGTAGAGAGGGAATAAGGGAGAGAGAGAGGGAGGGAGATAGGTAGAGAGAGAAGGAGGTAGAGAGGGAAGGAGGGAGGCAGAGATGGAAGGAGGGAGGTAGAGAGGGAAGGAGGTAGAGAGGGAGGGAGGTAGAGAGAGAAGAATGGAGGTAGAGAGGGAGGGAGGGGGAGATGTAGATAGGGAAGGAGGGAGGGAGATAGGTAGAGAGAGAAGAAGGGAGGTAGAGAAGGAGGGAGAGATGTAGAAAGGGAAGGAGGTAGAGAGGGAAGGAGGTAGAGAGGGAAGGAGGTAGAGAGGGAATAAGGGAGAGAGAGAGGGAGGGAGAGAGGGAGAGAGGGAGAGGAGAGAGGGAGGGGAAGGGAAGGAGAGGTGGAGGGAGGGAGGGAGGTAGAGAGGGAAGAAGGGAGGGAGAGAGAGGGAGGGAGAGAGAGGGAGAGAGAGGATGGAGGTGGAGGGAGGGAAGGAGGGAGGAGAGAGGGAGGAGGGAAGGAGAAGGAGGAGGAAAGGGAGGGAGGAGAGAGGTAGAGAGGAAGGTAGAGAGTGATGGAGGTAGAGAGAGAGGGAGGGAGGTAGAGAGGGAGGGAATGAGAGAGATAGAGAGGGAGGGAGGGAGGTAGAGAGGGAAGGAAGGAGGGAGAGAGGGATGGAGGTGGAGAGGGAAGGTGGGAGGGAGAGAGGGTGGGAGGGAGGGAAGGAGGGAAGGAGGGAAGGAGGGAAGGAAGGATGGTCACATTGACAGACCCCTACACATGTCCCAACATGTCCCTTAAATACATATTTAAAATGTCTCTGAGGCAAACCAAGTCATAATGACTCAAATGAAACAATGTGAGTCTGTTTATTAAATAAAAAAGCCTGGGGGGTGGAAATGAACGGAGAGAGAGAGAGAGAGAGAGAGAGAGAGAGAGAGAGAGAGAGAGAGAGAGAGAGAGAGAGAGAGAGAGAGAGAGAGAGAGAGAGAGAGAGAGAGAGAGAGAGAGAGAGAGAGAGAGAGAGAGAGAGAGAAGAGAGAGAAAAAAAACACAAAGTCTCAATAGGACATTCATTAACACGTGTGTGGCATGTTGGAATGGCTGACATTATGCATTCAGACACACACACCTGATCTCCGTTTGTTCCTATCTTCTGCCTCTCACCCCCCTTGCCTCCTCCCTTCCTCCTTTCATCGATTTGGCATCCGTTTTCAATTTTCAAACAAGAGATTCTTCATTAATTTCTGCCTTTGTTGTGATGTAGAAGTGAACGAGGGAGGGAATGGGGCGGTAGGAGAAAGGAAGAGAGAGGTGGGGAGAGAGGAGGAGAGAGAGAGAGAGAGAGAGAGAGAGAGAGAGAGAGAGAGAGAGAGAGAGAGAGAGAGAGAGAGAGAGAGAGAGAGAGAGAGAGAGAGAGAGGTGGGGAGAGAGGAGGAGAGAGAGGAGAGAGGAGGAGAGAGAGAGGTGGGGAATACTAAAAATGTTAGGAGGAAAGACAGAAGAGAGAAAGAGAGAAAGAGAGAAAGAGAGCAAGAGAGAAATGGAGAGATGGAGAGTGAGCGTGATAGACAGAGAAGAGAGAAAGAGATAGACAGAGAAGTTAAGAGAAAGAGAGAAGGAGATAGACAGAGAAGAGAGAAAGAGAAATTAAGAGAAAGAGAGAAAGAGATAGACAGAGAAGAGAGAAAGAGAAATTAAGAGAAAGAGAGAAAGAGATAGACAGAGAAGAGAGAAAGAGAAATTAAGAGAAAGAGAGAAAGAGAAGTTAAGAGAAAGAGAGAAAGAGATAGACAGAGAAGAGAGAAAAAGAGAGATGGTGTTCTTATGCAGTTAAATAAAGGACTGGAGGGTTCCATGGAAGCATGAAGTTAATGTGTTGATTGATTAGATCTTTATTTGACCAGGCAGGTCAATTAAGAAAACATTCTTATTTACAATGACGGCAAGAGGCCAAGTCCTCCTGTGGGGGTGAAAAGTGAAGACGGACAACAGCACAGATACCGACAGACAGGGTACATCACTACACTACCTGAAGGGAGACCTACGGCGAAAATCCACTACCTACGGTGAACATCCACTACCTACGGCGAACTTCCACTACCTACGGTGAACATCCACTACCTACGGTGAACATCCACTACCTACGGTGAACATCCACTACCTACGGCAAACATCCACTACCTACGGCAAACATCCACTACCTACGGTGAACATCCACTACCTACGGTGAACATCCACTACCTACGGTGAACATCCACTACCTACGGTGAACATCCACTACCTACGGTGAACATCCACTACCTACGGCGAACATCCACTACCTACGGCGAACATCCTACGGCGAACATCCATTACATACGGTGAACATCCTACGGTGAACATCCACTACCTACGGTGAACATACACTACCTACGGCGAACATACACTACCTACGGTGAACATCCACTACCTACGGCGAACATCCACTACATACGGTGAACATCCACTACCTACGGTGAACATACACTACCTACGGCGAACATCCACTACCTACGGCGAACATCCACTACATACGGTGAACATCCATTACCTACGGTGAACATCCTACGGTGAACATCCTACGGTGAACATCCATTACCTACGGTGAACATCCCACGGCGAGCATTCCCTACCTACGGTGAACATCCTACGGCGAACATCCACTACCTACGGTGAACATCCTACGGTGAACATTCACTACCTACGGTGAAGATCCACTACCTACGGTGAACATCCACTACCTACGGCGAACATCCACTACCTACGGTGAACATCCACTACCTACGGTGAACATCCACTACCTACGGCGAACATCCACTACCTACGGCGAACATCCACTACAAACGGTGAACATCCATTACCTACGGTGAACATCCACTACCTACGGTGAACATCCACTACCTACGGTGAACATCCACTACCTACGGTGAACATCCACTACCTACGGTGAACATCCTACGGCGAACATCCACTACCTACGGCGAACATCCACTACCTACGGTGAACATCCACTACCTACGGTGAACATCCACTACCTACGGTGAACATCCATTACCTACGGTGAACATCCTACGGCGAACATCCACTACCTACGGTGAACATCCACTACCTACGGCGAACATCCACTACCTACGGTGAACATCCTACGGCGAACATCCACTACCTACGGCGAACATCCACTACCTACGGTGAACATCCACTACCTACGGTGAACATCCACTACCTACGGTGAACATCCACTACCTACGGCGAACATCCACTACCTACGGTGAACATCCTACGGCGAACATCCACTACCTACGGCGAACATCCACTACCTACGGCGAACATCCACTACCTACGGCGAACATCCACATCCACGTGAAGACCGAGACCAAGAGAGGGCAACGTGAAGACCAAGACCAAGATGGGCAACGTGAAGACCAAGACCAAGAGAGGCAACGTGAAGACCAAGACCAAGATGGGCAACGAGAAGACCAAGACCAAGAGAGGGGAAACGTGAAGACCTAGACCAAGACCAAGAGAGGCAACGTGAAGACCAAGACCAAGAGAGGCAACGTGAAGACCAAGACCAAGAGAGGCAACGTGAAGACCAAGACCAAGATGGGCAACGTGAAGACCAAGACCAAGATGGGCAACGTGAAGACCAAGACCAAGAGAGGCAACGTGAAGACCAAGACCAAGATGGGAAACGTGAAGACCAAGACCAAGAGAGGCAACGTGAAGACCAAGACCAAGATGGGAAACGTGAAGACCAAGACCAAGAGAGGCAACGTGAAGACCAAGACCAAGAGAGGGCAACGTGAAGACCAAGACCAAGAGGGGCAACGTGAAGACCAAGACCAAGACCAAGAGGGCAACGTGAAGACCAAGACCAAGAGAGGCAACGTGAAGACCAAGACCAAGAGAGGCAACGTGAAGACCAAGACCAAGATGGGCAACGTGAAGACCAAGACCAAGACCAAGAGAGGCAACGTGAAGACCAAGACCAAGAGGGGCAACGTGAAGACCAAGACCAAGAGGGGGGCAACGTGAAGACCAAGACCAAGAGAGGCAACGTGAAGACCAAGACCAAGATGGGCAACGAGAAGACCAAGACCAAGAGAGGCAATGCGAAGACTAAGACCAAGAGGGGGGCAACATGAAGACCAAGACCAAGAGCGGCAACGTGAAGACCAAGACCAAGAGGGGCAATGTGAAGACCAAGACCAAGAGAGGCAACGTGAAGACCAAGACCAAGACCAAGACCAAGAGAGGCAATGTGAAGACCAAGACCAAGAGGGCCAACATGAAGACCAAGATGGGCAATGTGAAGACCAAGACCAAGATGGGCAACGTGAAGACCAAGACCAAGAGGGGCAACGTGAAGACCAAGACCAAGACAGGGGCAACGTGAAGACCAAGACCAAGAGGAGGGCAACGTGAAGACCAAGACCAAGAGAGGCAACGTGAAGACCAAGACCAAGACCAAGAGAGGCAACGTGAAGACCAAGACCAAGACCAAGATGGGCAACGTGAAGACCAAGACCAAGACCAAGAGAGGCAACGTGAAGACCAAGACCAAGACCAAGATGGGCAACGTGAAGACCAAGACCAAGAGGGGCAACGTGAAGACCAAGACCAAGAGGGGCAACGTGAAGACCAAGACCAAGAGGGGGGCAACGTGAAGACCAAGACCAAGACCAAGGAGGGGCAATGTGAAGACCAAGACCAAGAGGGGCAACGTGAAGACCAAGACCAAGACCAAGAGGGGCAACGTGAAGACCAAGACCAAGAGGGGCAACGTGAAGACCAAGACCAAGACCAAGAGGGGCAACGTGAAGACCAAGACCAAGAGATGCAACGTGAAGACCAAGACCAAGAGAGGCAACGTGAAGACCAAGACCAAGAGGGGCAACGTGAAGACCAAGACCAAGAGGGGCAACGTGAAGACCAAGACCAAGAGGGCAACGTGAAGACCAAGACCAAGAGAGGCAACGTGAAGACCAAGACCAAGAGAGGCAACGTGAAGACCAAGACCAAGAGAGGCAACGTGAAGACCAAGACCAAGAGGGGCAACGTGAAGACCAAGACCAAGAGAGGCAACGTGAAGACCAAGACCAAGAGGGGCAACGTGAAGACCAAGACCAAGAGGGGGGCAACGTGAAGACCAAGACCAAGAGAGGCAACGTGAAGACCAAGACCAAGACCAAGATGGGCAACGTGAAGACCAAGACCATGACCAAGACCAAGAGAGGCAACGTGAAGACCAAGACCAAGATCAAGACCAAGAGAGGCAACGTGAAGACCAAGACCAAGACCAAGATGGGCAACGTGAAGACCAAGACCAAGACCAAGACCAAGAGGGGCAACGTGAAGACCAAGACCAAGATGGGCAATGTGAAGACCAAGACCAAGAGGGGCAACGTGAAGACCAAGACCAAGACAGGGGCAACGTGAAGACCAAGACCAAGAGAGGCAACGTGAAGACCAAGACCAAGACCAAGAGAGGCAACGTGAAGACCAAGACCAAGACCAAGATGGGCAATGTGAAGACCAAGACCAAGAGGGGCAACGTGAAGACCAAGACCAAGAGGGGCAACGTGAAGACCAAGACCAAGAGGGGGGCAACGTGAAGACCAAGACCAAAACCAAGAGGGGCAACGTGAAGACCAAGACCAAGAGGGGCAACGTGAAGACCAAGACCAAGACAGGCAACGTGAAGACCAAGACCAAGAGGGGGGCAACGTGAAGACCAAGACCAAGAGAGGCAACGTGAAGACCAAGACCAAGAGGGACAACGTGAAGACCAAGACCAAGAGGGCAACAAGAAGACCAAGAGAGGCAATGTGAAGACCAAGACCAAGAGGGCAACGTGAAGACCAAGACCAAGAGGGGCAACGTGAAGACCAAGACCAAGAGGGGCAACGTGAAGACCAAGACCAAGAGGGGCAATGTGAAGACCAAGACCAAGAGAGGCAACGTGAAGACCAAGACCAAGACCAAGATGGGCAACGTGAAGACCAAGACCAAGACCAAGACCAAGAGAGGCAATGTGAAGAAGACCAAGACCAAGAGAGGCAACGTGAAGACCAAGACCAAGACCAAGATGGGCAACGTGAAGACCAAGACCAAGACCAAGAGAGGCAACGTGAAGACCAAGACCAAGACC
>NC_060193.1:6532875-6557875 GCF_021184085.1 Oncorhynchus gorbuscha
CCAGGCCCTCCTCAGAGAGGACCCAAAGGGACATGGTGGCTACCTCCATCCTCCTGCTATGTTCTCCCTAGGGGCTGACAGGGGGACGTTGTTTTATGCACGTCAGCCCCCATTTTGCAGGCGCTGTATGGCCTACGGTCACATATTCGCCTCGTGCAGTACACAAAAATGCAGATTTTGTGCATCTGAGGATCACGAGGCGAGAGATTGTGACAAGCCTAAGACGTGCCATGGGTGTGGCTCGTCAGCACACCTGTAGCGGGGGTGCCCGGCCCGTCAGAGGTCATATGCGTCTGCGGCTGGGGGGGGGGGCAGGAGCGGGGGATGGGGAAGAAGAGGAGGGGAAGGAAGCACGCCTCATGACCAGAGTACAGGTCCAGAGGGGAAGGCCACAAGGAAGGAGGAGGAGCCAGAAGCGGCGGATGGAAGAGAGAAGGAAACAGAAGGCACGGGAGTAGGAGAACCAGGAAGAGCGGCGGAAGAAGGCAACCGAGTGGAGGAGCATGAGAGAGAAGAAAGTGAGGGAGGAGTGGTGGAGAAGGAGACGGTGGAAGAGAAAGTGGACTGGGGGAAAGTGCCCTGGTGGAAGAGATGAGGGGTATGGTGGAGGAGCTGGCGGGGGGGTGGTATCTCTCCACTGCCGCCATCACCAAAGAAAGAGTACGAAGAGGAGTTGGGCGATTGGCCGACAGTGAGGGGAGGGATGGCCAAGAGAGTGATGGGGGCGGGAGAAACCTCTGGGTTGCTGCTGGTTTCCCCAGGCCCTCAACTTCTGTTGGGTGGGGACACACCTAACAAGACTCAGGACTGGGTACAAGAGGAGGTGGGGAGTTTTTTGTTTGGGGACTCAGCCTCCCCAATTTTTTTCCAAACCAGCTGCAACACTGGGGAGGGGGAGGATTGTGGGGGTAGACCCAGGGTGCAGGGCACCCCGGAGCCAAACACTATTCCTACATCCTGGGATGGTGTGATGGAGGAAGAGGGGGGGATGTCGGGATTACGGATGGTGTTCTCACCAGTAGATATGGAGCAGGGGAGCATCGGGTGAGTCTCCTGTTTATGTTTTTTTTCTGTCTGGGTATAGGATTTGAGTGTATTACATGTTTTTATTTTTTTTCATGGAGTCTAATTTTACTTTTGTTAGTTTAAATGTAAGGGGTTTAAGGGATTTTGTTATGAGGAGTGTCAGGATTTGGCCAGGGTTGTTCCGGTTTTTGGTCACTAGATGCCCCCATTGTGCCTTTTGACCTTTTGTTTTCCCTTGATCCCCATTATTATTTGCACCTGTGCCTCGTTTCCCCTGATTGTATTTAAACCCTTTGTTTTCCTCTGTTCTTTGCTCTGTGTTTGTATGTTAGCACCCAGCCCTAGTACTCTGTGATCTCTTGTTGATCCCGGTGGACTCTCTTGTGGAATTCTGTTTTTTGTTCTTGTTTGTTTGTTTTTGAGTATCTTTTGAGGCTTTTTGTGCTATACCTTCCACCTTGTGGATTTACCCTTTTTTCTTGGAGGATTACCTTTGTTCTTGTGGAATTCCTTTTGAGGTTGTGGAGTTACATGTTTTCCTGAAGAACTTCACTTTTTACTTCATTAAATACACCATCTCAAGTACTGCTGTGTCTGCCTCATCTTCTGGGTTCTGCCGACTATTCGTGGCTCAGTTGGTTAAGTGACTGTTTCTCACTCCGGAGACCCGGGTTTGTAACTGGGTCCTGACAAGGAGGGCGGTTTTCAGTTATTTGGAGGGTGTGGGGTTTGATTTTTGTTTTTTACAGGAGGTTCACCTGAGGGATGGAGGGGATGTTAGTAGGCTTAAGAGGGAGTGGGACAAGGGGGAGTCGGTTTGGGGTATTGGGGGTGCACTCATCGGGGTAGGGATTTTGTGTGGGCACAGGGAGGTAAAAGTGGAGGATTCTTTTGTGGTAATGCAGAGGAGGGTTATAGGGGTGGATGTCACGATAAGGGATTGTAAATTTAGATTAGTGGTGGTGTATGGGCCACAGGTGGTGGCAGACAGGAGGGAGATGGTGGACTGTCTGACGCCCCTGTGTGTCACAAATAGGAAATTAGTGATAGGGGGGGATTTTAATACAGATTTAGGAAGAGGGGGGATAGCAGTGCGGGCGCCACTGCCAGGCTAATGGCTTGCCATGGTCTGATAGATGGTGGTCTGCACACTACTCCGAAAATGGACGGTCCTACATGGCGCAACTCCAGGGGGGTTGAGCGGAGGCTCGACTATATTTTTGTACCCAGGTCTTTGGGTAAGTTGTTTGGGCGGCTGTTGCCTGTTTTCTTTTCGGATCATGACGGGGTGCTCCTGCAGGTGGGGTTGCCAGTCTGCCTCTTTGGTAGGGGGTACTGGAAGCTAGATCGGGATGTGCTGGAGGAGCAGGCTTTTGTTGACAGGTTTTATGGTTTCTTTTGGAGGCTTGAGGGCCTCCGGTCCATGTGCGAGGGGGTGTTAGAGTGGTGGGAATTTGTTAAGGTGAGGATTAGGGATTTTATAATAGGGTATTGCAAGAGGGAAAAAAGTGAGGAGAGGAGGGAGGTGGATCGTATCCAGAGGTTAATTGAACTCGAATACGAGGCAGGCAACCTCGGCGGGTCGTTTGACTGGGAGAGATCCGCAACCCTAAAAGCGCAGCTCAGGGAGTTGCAGGAGCGGAAGGCTCGAGCTTTCCTTGAGCGTGCACATAGTGGCTTTCTAGAACATAATGAGACTTGTTCTACTATGTTCTTTAAGTTGGTTAGGGCCAGACAGAGTAGGAAGGTAATGCATGGTGTTAGAGAAGAAAATGGTAGTATAGTTAAAGAACCAGAGGATATGGTCAGGGTGACAAGTGATCATTTCCAAGGTTTATTTAAGGAAAGGGAATTGAATTCCCTGTTGAGCAGGGAAATGTGTTTTTAGAACACTTGTCCAGGCGGTTGCCGGAGGACATTAGAGAAGTGATGGAGGCCCAGATCTCACTAGAAGAGGTTGAGAGCGCTCTTAGGAGGATGGGAAAAGGGAAGGTGCCTGGGATGGATGGGCTGCCGGCTGAGTTTTATCTCAAGTTTTGGGGTATACTTGGACCAGTGGTCCTCGAAGTCTTGAAGGCCATGCTTGAGACGGGGGTCCCGGGGGGATCAATGGCTGTTGGTGTGCTGTCACTTTTATATAAGAAGGGGGAAGTAACAGACCGTGGCAACTGGTGGGCGTTGACCATGCTGTGTGTAGATTACAAGCTACTTGCAAAGGTTTTAGCAGACCGGTTGCGCACAGCCCTTCCCTACGTCGTTCATGAGGATCAGACGTGCGGGGTAGAGGGCCGCTCTATTAGATGGAACCTACAGTTAATCAGGGACTCCATCACTTGGGTTGAAGATAGAGGACTGCCTTTAATGGTAGTAGCGCTAGATCAGGCGAAAGCCTTCGATCGCGTGAATAGATCCTTTTTACTCAGAGTGTTAGGTCGATTAGGATTTGGGGAGAAGTTTATAGGATGGATTCGTACATTATATGTCGGAGCGGGGTGCCGAGTTAGTGTAAATAGTCACTTGGGTGACGTTTTTGACCTCTCGTCTGGGGTCAGGCAGGGGTGCCCACACTCGGCTCTCCTCTTTGTTCTGTACATGGAGCCTCTGGGGGCTGCCATTAGGGCAGACACAGGGGTGGAAGGCTTGCTGATCCCTGGAAGTGGTGGGCTGCGTGTTAAGATGACGCAGTACGCCAACGACACTTCCTTGCTGTTGTGCAAGGACTCATGCCTGACAAGGTCCCTTGCCATCTTTGGGGATTTCACCCGAGCGTCGGGAGCAGTTCTGAACCATGCAAAGTCTTCCGTCAAGTTTTTCGGAAGATGGCGTGGTAGAACGGATGTGCCTGGGGGGTTATCTCTCTGTGAGGGGGCCCTGAGGATTCTTGGGGTCCATTTTGAGACCTCCGGCTCAGCGACGCTAAACTGGAACATGCGTATCGCAGTGGTACAGAGGAAGCTAGCAATGTGGAAGGCTAGGTATTTGTCTTTTATGTGTAAAGTCCTGGTCCTAAAGGTGGATGTGTTGCTGTCTCTTTTGTATTTGGCATACATCTACCCATTGCCGGCTTGTCTGAGGAGGCCTCTAGTGAGGCTTGTGTTTCAGTTTATGTGGAGTGGCAGGTGCGAGTGGGTCGCCAGGGCACGCATGATCTGTCCCATCGGGGAGGGAGGTAGGGGGGTACCACATTTCCCCCTCAAGCTGGACACAATTTTTGTTTCTTTCTTGTTAACGGAGCTTGCTCAGCCAGTGATACACCCGTCCGGTTACCTCCTGCGGGTGTTTTTCTCGTATCAGGCGAGAAGCATAATGGTGTGGTCTAACACGGGTCCTCGGGCGGAACAGCTGCCGTGGCACTTTGGTCATGCGGCCAAGTGGCTGCGTGCGCACCCTGAGGTTGAAGTTGCCTGAGTAGGTTTAGATCACAGGCACCTGTACGAGGAGGTCAGAAAGGCAGGGAGTCCGGCGCCTGTAGTGGGCATCTCGGAAGTGGTCTGGGAGGGAGTGCAGGCGCGGGGTCTGGACAACAGGCTCAAGGACCTGAATTGGTTGAGCCTTCATAAGTGTTTGCCGGTACGTTCCATCTTGTACCGGTATAATTTGGTGCAATCCCCCACCTGTCTAAGATCCTCTTGTGGCAGGGAGGAGACTGTGCGCCATGTCTTTTGGGACTGTGCCTTTGCCGGAGTAGTATGGGCTAGGGCACGGGTGTTGTTAGGTTTGGTAAAGGGGGATTTTGTATTGACGTGGGCCAGGTTAGAGAGGGGTGTAGGGAGAGCGAGAGGGACGGATAGGGACAGGTTTCTGCTCTGGCTTCTCATGAGTCTCTTTAAACGGGGGCTGTGGGAAGCAAGGCAGAACATGGTGAAGACAGGGAGAGATTGGGGGGTGGAAGGGATAGTGAGGAGGGTGGAATGAGATTTGAGGGGGAGGATGAAGAGGGAGGAGAGGAAGTGGGGGCAGCATGCTGCTCGGGAGAGGTGGAAGGGGGGGTTTAGGGCTGGGTGTCATTTAGATTTGTAAGAGGATAGATTAGGGACGGGGAGATAAAGAAAGGTATTTTGACGGGGAGGGAAGATGCTCCCCTGAGGTTTTGTTTGGGGTTTATGTTTAGTTTAATTCGTTTATTTAAAATACACAAATAATGGTATGTATGTAAATTATGAGTTGTAAAGAATGAATGGTATTGAAGATAATAAATAATTTTTTATATAAATAAAAAAAAGATAGGCTGTATAGGTTTCACGTTTCGTTTGTTGTTTTTGTATTGAGTTATCTAATGTATCGTTGTCACGAATATTACCGAAGGTGACTCCCCTTCTTGTTCGGGTGGCGCTCGGCGGTCGTCGTCGCCGGTCTACTAGCTATCGCCGATCCGTTGTTCTGTGTTCGTTTAGTTTTGTCTAATTGGTAGCACCTGTTTCTAGTTTGGTTGTTAGGATAGGGTTATATATAGTCTGTTTAGCCCGCTTCTGTTTCGTGCGGGCTTGTTCGTCTGTTTTGTTGTTTGAGTGTATTTTTGTTGGCATTTGGGTTTCACGCTGTCCGTTTATATTTCTGTTCATTTGTGTTTTCACTTTTTTTTTTTGTAACAGACGAACGCCGTTACAGTTATTATTTTTGTATTTTATTTTGTATTATTATTTACTACCATTTCATATTATTATTTACTATCATTTATCATTTTGTTACAATGTATATTGTATACATTGTTGCTTTGGCAATATTGACACAATGTTTTTCATGCCAATAAAGCAGCTTGAATTTGAATTTGAATTTGACAGAGAGAGAGAGAGAGAGAGAGAGAGAGAGAGAGAGAGAGAGAGTGAGAGAGAGACAGAGAGAGAGAGAGAGGCAGAGAGAGAGAGAGAGAGAGAGAGAGAGAGAGATAGACTGAGAGAGAGAGAGAGAGAGAGACAGAGACAGAGAGAGAGAGAGAGAGGCAGAGAGAGAGAGAGAGAGAGAGAGAGAGAGAGAGAGAGAACAGATAGACTGAGAGAGAGAGAGAGAGAGAACAGAGACAGAGAGAGAGAGAGAGAGAGCAGAGAGAGAGAGAGAGAGAGAGAGAGAGAGAGAGAGAGAGAGAGAGAGAGAGAGAGAGAGAGAGAGAGAGATAGACTGAGAGAGAGAGAGAGAGAGAGAGAGAGAGAGAGAGAGAGAGAGAGAGAGAGAGAGAGAGAGAGAGAGAGAGAGAGACAGAGACAGAGAGAGAGAGAGAGAGAGAGAGAGGCAGAGAGAGAGAGAGAGAGAGAGAGGCAGAGAGAGAGAGAGAGAGAGAGAGATGAGTGTTGATGTGTATTATCCAGTAAATGTTCTTAGTAACACCAGCTCTGTTCTCTCAGCGTAAAATGTTATTACACATACGCACACACGCACACACACCAACACGCACACGCATACACACACACACACACACGCACACACACACACACACAAGCTCACGCACACACACACGCACACACGCACATGCACCAACACGCACACGCACACACACACACACGCACACGCGCACATTCACTTATAGCAGGGTTGCAGTACTGGAGACAATCGTGAGTCCGGTCTAGACACCACATTTCAAGTGTTTCATTCTTTCTTGTCTCGGTGTTGGATACATCTGTACGTGGTCTCTGACAGTGAGGACTCCTAACGCACCAACACACACACACTGACTCCTAATGTCTTCCTGAAATCAGCAGAGTTAAAAACTCATAATTATCAGCAACCATTCAGTCAGCGCATTAAAATAGCTTGGCAGGGCCGAAGAAATACACTACTTTCATGATACACGAATATCTCAACAGCCTTCAGAACTATTATAGACAGGTTAGAACAGAACTATTATAGACAGGTCAGAACAGAACTATTATAGACAGGTTAGAACAGAACTATTATAGACAGGTCAGAACAGAACTATTATAGACAGGTTAGAACAGAACTATTATAGACAGGTTAGAACAGAACTATTATAGACAGGTCAGAACAGAACTATTATAGACAGGTTAGAACAGAACTATTATAGACAGGTCAGAACAGAACTATTATAGACAGGTTAGAACAGAACTATTATAGACAGGTTAGAACAGAACTATTATAGACAGGTTAGAACAGAACTAGTTAGAACAGAACTATTATAGACAGGTTAGAACAGAACTAGTTAGAACAGAACTATTATAGACAGGTTAGAACAGAACTAGTTAGAACAGAACTATTATAGACAGGTTAGAACAGAACTATTATAGACAGGTTAGAACAGAACTATTATAGACAGGTTAGAACAGAACTATTATAGACAGGTTAGAACAGAACTATTATAGACAGGTTAGAACAGAACTATTATAGACAGGTTAGAACAGAACTATTATAGACAGGTCAGAACAGAACTAGTTAGAACAGAACTATTATAGACAGGTTAGAACAGAACTATTATAGACAGGTTAGAACAGAACTATTATAGACAGGTTAGAACAGAACTATTATAGACAGGTTAGAACAGAACTAGTTAGAACAGAACTATTATAGACAGGTTAGAACAGAACTATTATAGACAGGTTAGAACAGAACTAGTTAGAACAGAACTATTATAGACAGGTTAGAACAGAACTATTATAGACAGGTTAGAACAGAACTATTATAGACAGGTTAGAACAGAACTATTATAGACAGGTTAGAACAGAACTATTATAGACAGGTTAGAACAGAACTAGTCATAACAGAACTATTATAGACAGGTTAGATCAGAACTATTATAGACAGGTTAGAACAGAACTATTATAGACAGGTTAGAACAGAACTATTATAGACAGGTTAGAACAGAACTATTATAGACAGGTTAGAACAGAACTAGTCATAACATAACTATTATAGACAGGTTAGATCAGAACTATTATAGACAGGTTAGAACAGAACTATTATAGACAGGTTAGAACAGAACTAGTTAGAACAGAACTATTATAGACAGGTTAGAACAGAACTATTATAGACAGGTCAGAACAGAACTATTATAGACAGGTTAGAACAGAACTATTATAGACAGGTTAGAACAGAACTATTATAGACAGGTTAGAACAGAACTATTATAGACAGGTCAGAACAGAACTATTATAGACAGGTTAGAACAGAACTATTATAGACAGGTTAGAACAGAACTATTATAGACAGGTTAGAACAGAACTATTATAGACAGGTTAGAACAGAACTATTATAGACAGGTTAGAACAGAACTATTATAGACAGGTTAGAACAGAACTAGTTAGAACAGAACTATTATAGACAGGTTAGAACAGAACTAGTTAGAACAGAACTATTATAGACAGGTTAGAACAGAACTAGTTAGAACAGAACTATTATAGACAGGTTAGAACAGAACTATTATAGACAGGTTAGAACAGAACTAGTTAGAACAGAACTATTATAGACAGGTTAGAACAGAACTAGTTAGAACAGAACTATTATAGACAGGTTAGAACAGAACTAGTTAGAACAGAACTATTATAGACAGGTTAGAACAGAACTAGTTAGAACAGAACTATTATTGACAGGTTAGAACAGAACTATTATAGACAGGTTAGAACAGAACTATTATAGACAGGTTAGAACAGAACTATTATAGACAGGTTAGAACAGAACTAGTCATAACAGAACTATTATAGACAGGTTAGAACAGAACTATTATAGACAGGTTAGAACAGAACTATTATAGACAGGTTAGAACAGAACTAGTTAGAACAGAACTATTATAGACAGGTTAGAACAGAACTATTATAGACAGGTCAGAACAGAACTATTATAGACAGGTCAGAACAGAACTATTATAGACAGGTTAGAACAGAACTATTATAGACAGGTTAGAACAGAACTATTATAGACAGGTTATTATAGAACTATTATAGACAGGTTAGAACAGAACTATTATAGACAGGTTAGATCAGAACTATTATAGACAGGTTAGATCAGAACTATTATAGACAGGTTAGAAGAGAACTATTATAGACAGGTTAGAACAGAACTATTATAGACAGGTTAGAACAGAACTATAGATCTTTGGTTGGACAGGTTAGATCAGAACTATAGATCTTTGGTAGGACAGGTTAGATCAGAACTATAGATCTTTGGTAGGACAGGTTAGATCAGAACTATAGATCTTTGGTAGGACAGGTTAGATCAGAACTATAGATCTTTGGTAGGACAGGTTAGATCAGAACTATATATATTTGGTAGGACAGGTTAGATCAGAACTATAGATCTTTGGTAGGACAGGTTAGAACATAACTATAGATCTTTGGTAGGACAGGTTAGATCAGAACTATATATATTTGGTAGGACAGGTTAGATCAGAACTATAGATCTTTGGTAGGACAGGTTAGAACAGAACTATTATAGACAGGTTAGAACAGAACTATTATAGACAGGTTAGAACAGAACTATTATAGACAGGTTATTATAGAACTATTATAGACAGGTTAGAACAGAACTATTATAGACAGGTTAGATCAGAACTATTATAGACAGGTTAGATCAGAACTATTATAGACAGGTTAGAAGAGAACTATTATAGACAGGTTAGAACAGAACTATTATAGACAGGTTAGAACAGAACTATAGATCTTTGGTTGGACAGGTTAGATCAGAACTATAGATCTTTGGTAGGACAGGTTAGATCAGAACTATAGATCTTTGGTAGGACAGGTTAGATCAGAACTATAGATCTTTGGTAGGACAGGTTAGATCAGAACTATAGATCTTTGGTAGGACAGGTTAGATCAGAACTATATATATTTGGTAGGACAGGTTAGATCAGAACTATAGATATTTGGTAGGACAGGTTAGAACATAACTATAGATCTTTGGTAGGACAGGTTAGATCAGAACTATATATATTTGGTAGGACAGGTTAGATCAGAACTATAGATCTTTGGTAGGACAGGTTAGAACAGAACTATAGATCTTTGGTAGGACAGGTTAGAACAGAACTATAGATCTTTGGTAGGACAGGTTAGAACAGAACTATAGATCTTTGTTAGGACAGGTTAGAACAGAACTTTAGATCTTCGGTAGGACAGGTTAGAACAGAACTATAGATCTTTGGTAGGACAGGTTAGAACAGAACTATAGATCTTTGGTAGGACAGGTTAGAACAGAACTATAGATATTTGGTAGGACAGGTTAGAACAGAACTATAGATATTTGGTAGGACAGGTTAGAACAACACTATGACCTTTGGTAGGACAGGTTAGAACAGAACTATAGATCTTTGGTAGGACAGGTTAGAACAACACTATGACCTTTGGTAGGACAGGTTAGAACAACTCTATGACCTTTGGTAGGACAGGTTAGAACAACTCTATGACCTTTGGTAGGACAGGTTAGAACAGAACTATAGATCTTTGGTAGGACAGGTTAGAACAACACTATGACCTTTGGTAGGACAGGTTAGAACAACACTATGACCTTTGGTAGGACAGGTTAGAACAACACTATGACCTTTGGTAGGACAGGTTAGAACAGAACTATAGATCTTTGGTAGGACAGGTTAGAACAACACTATGACCTTTGGTAGGACAGGTTAGAACAACTCTATGACCTTTGGTAGGACAGGTTAGAACAACTCTATGACCTTTGGTAGGACAGGTTAGAACAACACTATGACCTTTGGTAGGACAGGTTAGAACAACACTATGACCTTTGGTAGGACAGGTTAGAACAGAACTATAGATCTTTTGTAGGGCAGGTCTGTGATTCTGAAAAGACAGCATCCGTACTTGTTTATTTTTTATTTTTTTATACCAGCACACTTTTGTAAAACACAATGGGCCAGTGGTGTGGTGGAGGGTCTACGGTACACCAGTGGTGTGGTGGAGGGTCTACGGTACACCAGTGGTGTGGTGGAGGGTCTACGGTACACCAGTGGTGTGGTGGAGGGTCTACGGTACACCAGTGGTGTGGTGGAGGGTCTGCGACACCAGTGGTGGGTGGAGGGTCTACGGTACACCAGTGGTGTGGTGGAGGGTCTACGGTACACCAGTGGTGTGGTGGAGGGTCTACGGTACACCAGTGGTGTGGTGGAGGGTCTACGGTACACCAGTGGTGTGGTGGAGGGTCTACGGTACACCAGTGGTGTGGTGGAGGGTCTACGGTACACCAGTGGTGTGGTGGAGGGTCTACGGTACACCAGTATAAAGCCATATACACATTTTAATTTAAAGTTGTCGTTCCTTAAACTCACTTCTTAATCCCTACTGATTCTTATCAAATTAGTGTAGTGGAGGCATACGACTCATCAATGACATAATACAATAGAGAAGTCATGCTTAAAGTAGCCTATACAATTACAAAGCACGTGAAATATATTCACATTCACACCGCATCGGCAGCCAGAGTGTTCAGCTCTTGACTGGATCCGGTATGGAGCAGCTCACAGAAGAATGAGGAAGCTGAATGTGTACGCAAGATTGTGTACGCAAATCAGATATTGAGGAAATGTATTCCCAAAGTGTTGGTTAGTAGGCTATTTGTGATGCGCAGTTGTCATCGTGTGCTGTTTGCGTCAGGGCTGTAGACATGGATGGGCCTGGGTGGACAGAAGGCCACAAAATGGGGAGCCGGGCCCTGACAGGCCCACCCAATGGGGAGCCAGGCCCTGACAGGCCCACCCAATGGGGAGCCAGTCCCTACTGCCTGTAAACACACAGTCCAGTTCAAAGTGAATGATGACAGGCCCTACTGCCTATAAACACACAGTCCAGTTCATAGTGAATGATGGAAGGCCCAACTGCCTGTAAACACACAGTCCAGTTCATAGTGAATGATGAATGTTTCCCATGTGGCAAATGGCTTATTTGCATAAATGGCTTCTGTCGCTCTGATTGGCTATAGGGCACCGGTCTGAGTAGACTCCAGTCCAGGACAAGACAGATGTTTTTTTATTTCGTTTTATTAATAATTGTCCAAAAGCATCTTCTCACTTTATATTGCTATAGAATATTCACAGATACCTTAGTACAGGTAATTCACAGATACCTTAGTACAGGTAATTCACAGATACCTTAGTACAGGTAATTCACAGATACCTTAGTACAGGTAATTCACAGATACCGTGGTACAGGTAATTCACAGATACCTTAGTACAGGTAATTCACAGATACCTTAGTACGGGTAATTCACAGATACCTTAGTACAGGTAATTCACAGATACCTTAGTACAGGTAATTCACAGATACCTTAGTACAGGTAATTCACAGATACCTTAGTACAGGTAATTCACAGATACCTTAGTACAGGTAATTCACAGATACCTTAGTACAGGTAATTCACAGATACCTTAGTACAGGTAATTCACAGATACCTTAGTACAGGTAATTCACAGATACCTTAGTACAGGTAATTCACAGATACCTTAGTACAGGTAATTCACAGATACCTTAGTACAGGTAATTCACAGATACCTTATTACCTTAGTACAGGTAATTCACAGGTACCTTAGTACAGGTAATTCACAGATACCTTAGTACAGGTAATTCACAGGTACCTTAGTACAGGTAATTCACAGATACCTTAGTACAGGTAATTCACAGATACCTTAGTACAGGTAATTCACAGATACCTTAGTACAGGTAATTCACAGATACCTTAGTACAGGTAATTCACAGATACCTTAGTACAGGTAATTCACAGATACCTTAGTACAGGTAATTCACAGATACCTTAGTACAGGTAATTCACAGATACCTTAGTACAGGTAATTCACAGATACCTTAGTACAGGTAATTCACAGATACCCTTAGTACAGGTAATTCACAGATACCTTAGTACAGGTAATTCACAGATACCTTAGTACAGGTAATTCACAGATACCTTAGTACAGGTAATTCACAGATACCTTAGTACAGGTAATTCACAGATACCTTAGTACAGGTAATTCACAGATACCTTAGTACAGGTAATTCACAGATACCTTAGTACAGGTAATTCACAGATACCTTAGTACAGGTAATTCACAGATACCTTAGTACAGGTAATTCACAGATACCTTAGTACAGGTAATTCACAGACATTCAAAGAATTTATGAAAACGTGAAAATCGTAAAATAATCGTATCCAAGTGGTCGCTTGTCAGAATTATTATTTTATTTTCACGTCTCATATTCTTCTTCGGGTGTATGTGAACATATTTTAATTAGATTTCATGTTGCTAAAATGCTGTCAACAGGAAACATTAAATAAATAAATAAAATAAATAAAAATAATAAAACACAGTTCCATTCACCAGATAATGATCATTTGAAACTTGACTTATTGCTGAAAGTTTTTCTTAAAAAGGGAAAAGCTAATAAATTAGCAACCACATCCTGTTTGATCCACACCTGCTGCAGTCGCTGTAAACTAGCCAACAACTGAGCTAGCAAGCTAAACTGTGAGAGAACTACAGCTCGCTATTGAGCAGTGGACCTGTTTTTGTAAAAACACTCCCACTCATGAAGACAAAGTGTGATTGGTTGATTCCACCGTCACTCCAAAATGTTGCCCTAATACAGTTGAATGGCAGATGCCTTTGTCTATCATCTGATGGCCTAGCCAATTGTTGACTTAGCTAGTTAAATTAATCTCCCCAGAGACCAGCAAAGAAAAATCCTGATTGGATATTTTTTCCTCTTCAGTGTTAATCCGTTCCAACAAAAACTGAAGAGATTTAATCAGAGCATAATTGAAAATTATAATATAATTATCTTTATTATAATAATTATTTGATAAATCATTATCCCCTCTCTGAAGGCGTAGATGGTAATCATTTATAGAGTGGCTCCATTTTTGTGTCAGTATGTTGTTCTGAAATATGAACGCAGAAATATTGGACATTTTCAACTCTTATTGTGGTGGTGATAAGACAAAATTACAATCATGGTTTTGAATTGGACATTTTCCTGGTCTCGGCCTTCACTCGGTCTCAAACCACCTTGTTCCCCTCCCGGTCTTGGTCTTGACTCACTCAGTCCCATTGACTCGGTCCCCTTGACTCAGTCCCATTGACTCAGTCCCCTTGACTCGGTCCCCTTGACTCGGTCCCCTTGACTCGGTCCCCTTGACTCAGTCCCCTTGACTCTGTCCCCTTGTCTCAGTCCCCTTGACTCAGTCCCCTTGACTCTCTCCCCTTGTCTCGGTCCCCTTGACTCGATCCCCTTGACTCGGTCCCCTTGACTCGGTCCCCTTGACTCAGTCCCCTTGACTCTGTCCCCTTGACTCGGTCCCCTTGACTCGGTCCCCTTGACTCGGTCCCCTTGACTCTGTCCCCTTGTCTCGATCCCCTTGTCTCGTCCCCTTGACTCAGTCCCCTTGACTCTGTCCCCTTGTCTCGGTCCCCTTGACTCAGTCCCCTTGACTCGGTCCCCTTGTCCCCTCAGTCCCCTTGACTCTGTCCCCTTGTCTCGGTCCCCTTGACTCTGTCCCCTTGTCTCGGTCCCCTTCCCCTTGTCTCGGTCCCCTTGTTCCCCTCCCGGTCTTGGTCTTGACTCGGTCCCCTTGTTCCCCTCCCGGTAGCGTTAAGATGTCCCTTCATTGAATTTAAGGGGCCGAACCATGAAAAACAGCCATTATTCTTCCTCCACCCTACTTTACTGTTGGCACTTTGCTTCCAGAGGCAGTTTGGAAGTCGGTAGTGAGTGTAGCAACCGGCAGACATTACATTACATTTAAGTCATTTAGCGGATGCTCTTATCCAGAGCGACTTACCATTTTTACGCGCTACGTGCTTCAGCACTCAGACATCCTGTTCTGTGAGCTTGTGTGGCCTACCACGTCATGGCAGAGTCGTTGTTGCTCCTAGACGTTTCCACTTCATAATAACATCACTTACAGTTGACCGGGCTCAGCTCTAGCAGGGCAAAAATTTGACGAACTAACTTGTTGAAAGGTGGCATCCTATGACGGTGCCACGTTGAAAGTGACTGAGTTCATCAGTACGGGCCATTCTACTGCTAATGTTTGTCTACGGAGATTGCCTGGCCATGTGGTAGATTTTATACGCCTGTCAGCAACTAGTGTTGCTGAAATTTGCCGAATCCACTCATTTGAAGGGGTGTCCACATACGTTTGTGTATATAGTGAAGATTCAAATGTCAATAATGTGTTCAAACTCCCAGTAGAACAGACTGCTATATTTCTCTGTGGCCTCAGTTGAGGTGAGTCAGGGGTCTGTGGTCTCAGTTGAGGGGAGGGGAGTCAGGGGTCTGTGGTCTCAGTTGAGGTGAGGGGAGTCAGGAGTCTTTGGCCTCAGTTGAGGTGAGGGGAGTCAGGGGTCTGTGGTCTCAGTTGAGGGGAGGGGAGTCAGGGGTCTGTGGCTTCAGTTGAGGTAAGGGGAGTCAGGGGTCTGTGGCCTCAGTTGAGATGAGGGGAGTCAGGGGTCTGTGGCCTCAGTTGAGGTAAGGGGAGTCAGGGGTCTGGGGCCTCAGTTGAGGTGAGGGGAGTCAGGGGTCTGTGGCCTCAGTTGAAGTGAGGGGAGTCAGGGGTCTGTGGCCTCAGTTGAGATGAGGGGAGTCAGAGGTCTGTGGCCTCAGTTGAGGTAAGGGGAGTCAGGGGTCTGGGGCCTCAGTTGAGGTGAGGGGAGTCAGGGGTCTGGGGCCTCAGTTGAGGGGAGGGGAGTCAGGGGTCTGGGGCCTCAGTTGAGGGGAGGGGAGTCAGGGGTCTGGGGCCTCAGTTGAGGTGAGGGGAGTCAGGGGTCTGTGGCCTCAGTTGAGGGGGACCGGGAGAAGGATATGGATATCTCTCCTGATACGACAGCAGCTGGTGATGACTCAATTTACAATCTAGAGGAGATAAATGAGATCCTGGATCAGACTTCTGTCAAAATCTGTCAAATTGGCGGATGTTTTTTATGTTGATAAGTTTGTGAGGTCTGCTGTGGTGTTACAGAAGACGGTGGGGTTAGACCAGTTGAGTGTGAAGAAGCGTTTCCACTTGAGGGAATGTGTTACTGCTGTCACGGCAACAAAAGGTGGCGGGAAACGTGGTCAGGTTGAGAGAAAATAAAAACGATGATGATGACCATGCTTCACAAGGTCTCTTTTTTCTCTTTGTCTGGTTTCTCTGTGGTTTCTTCTGCTTTTCTTTTCTCTTTTCTAAATGGAGGTACTAAGGGGAGGTTCTCTCAATATTAATGTGGGAAGGGACAGGAATAAGAGGGGGAGGGACAGGAATAAGAGGGGGAGGGACAGGAATAAGAGGGGGAGGTTCTCTCAATATTAATGTGGGGAGGGACAGGAATAAGAGGGGAGGGACAGGAATAAGAGGGGAGGGACAGGAATAAGAGGGGGAGGTTATCTTAATATTAATGTGGGGAGGGACAGGAATAAGAGGGGAGGGACAGGAATAAGAGGGGAGGTTATCTTAATATTAATGTGGGGAGGGACAGGAATAAGAGGGGAGGGACAGGAATAAGAGGGGGAGGTTCTCTCAATATTAATGTGGGGAGGGACAGGAATAAGAGGGGGAGGGACAGGAATAAGAGGGGGAGGGACAGGAATAAGAGGGGAGGTTCTCTCAATATTAATGTGGGGAGGGACAGGAATAAGAGGGGAGGGACAGGAATAAGAGGGGAGGGACAGGAATAAGAGGGGAGGTTCTCTTAATATTAATGTGGGGAGGGACAGGAATAAGAGGGGAGGGACAGGAATAAGAGGGGAGAGACAGGAATAAGAGGGGAGGTTCTCTCAATATTAATGTGGGGAGGGACAGGAATAAGAGGGGGAGGGACAGGAATAAGAGGGGGAGGGACAGGAATAAGAGGGGGGGACAGGAATAAGAGGGGGGGGACAGGAATAAGAGGGGGGGACAGGAATAAGAGGGGAGGGACAGGAATAAGAGGGGGAGGGACAGGAATAAGAGGGGGGGACAGGAATAAGAGGGGGGGACAGGAATAAGAGGGGGGGACAGGAATAAGAGGGGGAGGGACAGGAATAAGAGGGGAAGGGAGAGGAATAAGAGGGGAGGGACAGGAATAAGAGGGGGAGGGACAGGAATAAGAGGGGAGGGACAGGAATAAGAGGGGGGCAGGAATAAGAGAGGGAGGGACAGGAATAAGAGGGGAGGGACAGGAATAAGAGGGGGAGGGACAGGAATAAGAGGGGGAGGGACAGTAATAAGAGGGGAAGGGAGAGGAATAAGAGGGGGAGGGACAGGAATAAGAGGGGAAGGGAGAGGATGAGGATAATGAGGTGGACTTCAACAGGAGATACATAGTGATGGGGATAATGAGGTGGACTTCGACAGGAGATACATAGTGATGAGGATAATGAGGTGGACTTCTACAGGAGATACATAGTGATGAGGATAATGAGGTGGACTTCGACAGGAGATACATAGTGATGAGGATAATGAGGTTGACTTCTACAGGAGACACATAGTGATGAGGATAATGAGGTGGACTTCGACAGGAGATACATAGTGATGAGGATAATGAGGTGGACTTCGACAGGAGATACATAGTGATGAGGATAATGAGGTGGACTTCTACAGGAGATACATAGTGATGAGGATAATGAGGTGGACTTCGACAGGAGATACATAGTGATGAGGATAATGAGGTGGACTTCGACAGGAGATACATAGTGATGAGGATAATGAGGTTGACTTCTACAGGAGATACATAGTGATGAGGATAATGAGGTTGACTTCTACAGGAGACACATAGCGATGAGACTAATGAGGTGGACTTCTACAGGAGATACACAGTGATGAGGATAATGAGGTGGACTTCGACAGGAGATACATAGTGATGAGGATAATGAGGTTGACTTCTACAGGAGATACATAGTGATGAGGATAATGAGGTGGACTTCGACAGGAGATACATAGTGATGGGGATAATGAGGTTGACTTCGACAGGAGATACATAATGATGAGGATAATGAGGTGGACTTCGACAGGAGATACATAGTGATGAGGATAATGAGGTGGACTTCGACAGGAGATACATAGTGATGAGGATAATGGGGTTTACTTCTACAGGAGACACATAGTGATGAGGATAATGAGGTGGACTTCGACAGGAGATACATAGTGATGAGACTAATGAGGTGGACTTCGACAGGAGATACATAGTGATGAGACTAATGAGGTGGACTTCTACAGGAGATACATAGTGATGAGGATAATGAGGTTGACTTCTACAGGAGACACATAGTGATGAGACTAATGAGGTGGACTTCGACAGGAGATACATAGTGATGAGACTAATGAGGTGGACTTCTACAGGAGATACATAGTGATGAGGATAATGAGGTTGACTTCTACAGGAGACACATAGTGATGAGACTAATGAGGTGGACTTCGACAGGAGATACATAGTGATGAGGATAATGAGGTGGACTTCGACAGGAGATACATAGTGATGGGGATAATGAGGTGGACTTCTACAGGAGATACATAGTGATGAGGATAATGAGGTTGACTTCTACAGGAGACACATAGTGATGAGACTAATGAGGTGGACTTCGACAGGAGATACATAGTGATGAGACTAATGAGGTGGACTTCTACAGGAGATACATAGTGATGAGGATAATGAGGTTGACTTCTACAGGAGACACATAGTGATGAGACTAATGAGGTGGATTTCGACAGGAGATACATAGTGATGAGGATAATGAGGTGGACTTCGACAGGAGATACATAGTGATGGGGATAATGAGGTGGACTTCTACAGGAGATACATAGTGATGAGGATAATGAGGTTGACTTCTACAGGAGACACATAGTGATGAGACTAATGAGGTGGACTTCTACAGGAGATACATAGTGATGAGAATAATGAGGTGGACTTCGACAGGAGATACATAGTGATGGGGCTAATGAGGTGGACTTCTACAGGAGATACATAGTGATGAGGATAATGAGGTGGACTTCGACAGGAGATACATAGTGATGAGGATCATGAGGTGGACTTCGACAGGAGATACATAGTGATCAGGATAATGAGGTTAACTTCTACAGGAGACACATAGTGATGAGGATAATGAGGTGGACTTCGACAGGAGATACATAGTGATGAGGATAATGAGGTGGACTTCGACAGGAGATACATAGTGATGAGGATAATGAGGTGGACTTCGACAGAAGATACATAGTGATGAGGATAATGAGGTGGACTTCGACAGGAGATACATAGTGATGAGGATAATGAGGTGGACTTCGACAGGAGATACATAGTGATGAGGATAATGAGGTGGACTTCGACAGGAGATACATAGTGATGAGGATAATGAGGTGGACTTCGACAGGAGATACATAGTGATGAGGATAATGAGGTGGACTTCGACAGGAGATACATAGTGATGAGGATAATGAGGTGGACTTCGACAGGAGATACATAGTGATGAGGATAATGAGGTGGACTTCGACAGGAGATACATAGTGATGAGGATAATGAGGTGGACTTCGACAGGAGATACATAGTGATGAGGATAATGAGGTGGACTTCGACAGGAGATACATAGTGATGAGACTAATGAGGTGGACTTCGACAGGAGATACATAGTGATGAGGATAATGAGGTGGACTTCGACAGGAGATACATAGTGATGAGGATAATGAGGTGGACTTCTACAGGAGATACATAGTGATGAGGATAATGAGGTTGACTTCGACAGGAGATACATAGTGATGAGGATAATGAGGTGGACTGGGGTATGTGGTGGGAGGGGCAGCATGTACTCAGTCATGATACTAATTTCAGTGCTGGGGTGGCCATCTTGTTTTCCTCAGGCTTAGGGGTGACTGTGGTGTCTACAACAGGGATTGTCACAGGTCGGGTTTTATTAGGTGGATGTTATGTGTTGTTTTGAATGTTTCTGCTCCTAATGAGGGTACAGAGCGTATTGCTGTATTTGATCAAATCAAGGAAACCTGAAGACAGTCTGACCAAGAGGGGTGTATGGTTTTAGGGGGGGACTGGAGCTGTGTGATCAAGAGGGGTGTATGGTTTTAGGGGGGGACTGGAACTGTGTGATCAAGAGGGGTGTATGGTTTTAGGGAGGGATTGGAACTGTGTGATCAAGAGGGGTGTATGGTTTTAGGGAGGGAACTGTGTGATCAAGAGGGGTGTATGGTTTTAGGGAGGGAACTGTGTGATCAAGAGGGGTGTATGGTTTTAGGGAGGGATTGGAACTGTGTGACCAAGAGGGGTGTATGGTTTTAGGGAGGGATTGGAACTGTGTGATCAAGAGGGGTGTATGGTTTTAGGGGGGACTGGAACTGTGTGATCAAGAGGGGTGTATGGTTTTAGGGGGGACTGAAACTGTGTGATCAAGAGGGGTGTATGGTTTTAGGGAGGGATTGGAACTGTGTGATCAAGAGGGGTGTATGGTTTTAGGGAGGGATTGGAACTGTGTGATCAAGAGGGGTGTATGGTTTTAGGGAGGGATTGGAACTGTGTGATCAAGAGGGGTGTATGGTTTTAGAGGGGGACTGGAACTGTGTGATCAAGAGGGGTGTATGGTTTTAGAGGGGGACTGGAACTGTGTGATCAAGAGGGGTGTATGGTTTTAGGGGGGGAATGGAACTGTGTGATCAAGAGGGGTGTATGGTTTTAGGGAGGGAACTGTGTGATCAAGAGGGGTGTATGGTTTTAGGGAGGGAACTGTGTGATCAAGAGGGGTGTATGGTTTTAGGGAGGGAACTGTGTGATCAAGAGGGGTGTATGGTTTTAGGGAGGGATTGGAACTGTGTGACCAAGAGGGGTGTATGGTTTTAGGGAGGGATTGGAACTGTGTGATCAAGAGGGGTGTATGGTTTTAGGGAGGGATTGGAACTGTGTGATCAAGAGGGGTGTATGGTTTTAGGGAGGGATTGGAACTGTGTGATCAAGAGGGGTGTATGGTTTTAGGGAGGGATGGAACTGTGTGATCAAGAGGGGTGTATGGTTTTAGGGGGGGACTGGAACTGTGTGATCAAGAGGGGTGTATGGTTTTAGGGAGGGATTGGAACTGTGTGATCAAGAGGGGTGTATGGTTTTAGGGAGGGATTGGAACTGTGTGATCATGAGGGGTGTATGGTTTTAGGGAGGGATTGGAACTGTGTGATCAAGAGGGGTGTATGGTTTTAGGGAGGGATTGGAACTGTGTGATCAAGAGGGGTGTATGGTTTTAGGGAGGGATTGGAACTGTGTGATCAAGAGGGGTGTATGGTTTTAGGGAGGGGACTGGAGCTGTGTGATCAAGAGGGGTGTATGGTTTTAGGGAGGGGATTGGAACTGTGTGATCAAGAGGGGTGTATGGTTTTAGGGAGGGGACTGGAGCTGTGTGATCAAGAGGGGTGTATGGTTTTAGGGGGGGACTGACTGGAACTGTGTGATCAAGAGGGGTGTATGGTTTTAGGGAGGGGACTGGAGCTGTGTGATCAAGAGGGGTGTATGGTTTTAGGGAGGGATTGGAACTGTGTGATCAAGAGGGGTGTATGGTTTTAGGGAGGGATTGGAACTGTGTGATCAAGAGGGGTGTATGGTTTTAGGGAGGGACTGGAACTGTGTGATCAAGAGGGGTGTATGGTTTTAGGGAGGGATTGGAACTGTGTGATCAAGAGGGGTGTATGGTTTTAGGGAGGGATTGGAACTGTGTGATCAAGAGGGGTGTATGGTTTTAGGGAGGGGATTGGAACTGTGTGATCAAGAGGGGTGTATGGTTTTAGGGGGGGACTGACTGGAACTGTGTGATCAAGAGGGGTGTATGGTTTTAGGGGGGACTGGAACTGTGTGATCAAGAGGGGTGTATGGTTTTAGGGGGACTGGAACTGTGTGATCAAGAGGGGTGTATGGTTTTAGGGAGGGACTGGAGCTGTGTGATCAAGAGGGGTGTATGGTTTTAGGGGGGACTGGAGCTGTGTGATCAAGAGGGGTGTATGGTTTTAGGGGGGACTGACTGGAACTGTGTGATCAAGAGGGGTGTATGGTTTTAGGGGGACTGGAACTGTGTGATCAAGAGGGGTGTATGGTTTTAGGGGGGACTGGAACTGTGTGATCAAGAGGGGTGTATGGTTTTAGGGAGGGACTGGAGCTGTGTGATCAAGAGGGGTGTATGGTTTTAGGGAGGGGACTGGAGCTGTGTGATCAAGAGGGGTGTATGGTTTTAGGGAGGGGACTGGAGCAGTGTGATCAAGAGGGGTGTATGGTTTTAGGGAGGGATTGGAACTGTGTGATCAAGAGGGGTGTATGGTTTTAGGGAGGGAACTTTGTGATCAAGAGGGGTGTATGGTTTTAGGGGGGGACTGGAACTGTGTGATCAAGAGGGGTGTATGGTTTTAGGGAGGGGACTGGAGCTGTGTGATCAAGAGGGGTGTATGGTTTTAGGGGGGACTGACTGGAACTGTGTGATCAAGAGGGGTGTATGGTTTTAGGGGGACTGACTGGAACTGTGTGATCAAGAGGGGTGTATGGTTTTAGGGAGGGAACTTTGTGATCAAGAGGGGTGTATGGTTTTAGGGGGACTGGAACTGTGTGATCAAGAGGGGTGTATGGTTTTAGGGAGGGGACTGGAGCTGTGTGATCAAGAGGGGTGTATGGTTTTAGGGAGGGTACTGGAGCTGTGTGATCAAGAGGGGTGTATGGTTTTAGGGAGGGATTGGAACTGTGTGATCAAGAGGGGTGTATGGTTTTAGGGAGGGATTGGAACTGTGTGATCAAGAGGGGTGTATGGTTTTAGGGAGGGAACTTTGTGATCAAGAGGGTGTATGGTTTTAGGGGGACTGGAACTGTGTGATCAAGAGGGGTGTATGGTTTTAGGGAGGGGACTGGAGCTGTGTGATCAAGAGGGGTGTATGGTTTTAGGGGGGACTGACTGGAACTGTGTGATCAAGAGGGGTGTATGGTTTTAGGGGGGACTGACTGGAACTGTGTGATCAAGAGGGGTGTATGGTTTTAGGGAGGGAACTTTGTGATCAAGAGGGGTGTATGGTTTTAGGGGGGGACTGGAACTGTGTGATCAAGAGGGGTGTATGGTTTTAGGGAGGGGACTGGAGCTGTGTGATCAAGGTGTATGGTTTTATGGAGCTGTGTGATCACTACTGTAGTAGGGTGTATGGTTTTAGGGGGGACTGGAACTGTACTGCTGAAGAACCTGCCTGCTGAGCAGCTACCTGCCTGCCTGGTCTATTAACTGAGTTTGAGCACTGATGTGTTGGAGAGTAAGGATGCTAAAGTTAGGCAGAACCCATGGTTAAAAGTTAATGAAGGTCGTGTCAGTGCAGCAAGGTTAGACCGGTTGTATGTATCTGATCACTACTGTAGTAGGGTTGGAAGGTTAGACAGGTGGTATGTATCTGATCACTACTGTAGTAGGGTTGGAAGGTTAGACAGGTTGGACAGGTGGTATGTCTCTGATCACTAATGTAGTAGGGTTGGAAGGTTAGACAGGTTAGACAGGTGGTATGTATCTGATCACTACTGTAGTAGGGTTGGAAGGTTAGACAGGTGGTATGTATCTGATCACTACTGTAGTAGGGTTGGAAGGTTAGACAGGTTGTGTGTATCTGATCACTACTGTAGTAGGTTGGAAGGTTAGACAGGTTGTATGTATCTGATCTCTACTGTAGTAGGGTTGGAAGGTGTGACATCAATCCTGTGGGTTTATCTGATCACCATAATGTGTCTGTTGATATTCACTTGTCCTGTCCACGAAGGTCGTCATCTTATTGGCATTTTAATGTTAAATTGTTACATGCTGTCCTCTTTTGTGAAAATATTTTGTTGTTTTGGGGGAAATGGATGGTTACTAAATGGGTAATTCTGTGTCCTTGACACAACGGTGGGAGGTTGGGAAGGCCCAAATACGACCTCAACATCAAATCTATTGAATTGAAGTTGTTCACTCAGAATGACCCCCAGACAAATCATGAACTTACAGGACAAGAGACATGAACTGAGGTGGTTTCTACATGAAAGAGAGAAGGGTGTCTTGATTAGGTCTGGCTCTGACATTTTGGCTCCGAGCGTTTTTTTCTTCTAAAGACTAGGACAGTCGACATTGCAACGTAAACAGATGGTCTGCCTTCGTCTCCCTGAAGGGAAGGTGACCACGGATGACAGTGAAATGGCCAACATGCTGTGGATTTCTACTCTTCCCTCTATAAGGCGGAGGATTGTGATTCTCTGTGTACTGAACAGTTGTTACATGGACTTCTTCAATTGGCCCTGAACAGAGAGTCGCCTGGAGTCTGACTTCACCCTGCGGGAAGCTGTCCACAGCAGTTACACAGCTCTCATCAGGCCGAGCCCCTGGCATCGATGGTTTACCATCTGAGTTTTATAAGAACTTTTGGGGGTCTGTTTTGGGGGAGGGGGGTTATTAAGTGGTGTGTGAATCTTTTCATGAAGGTTCTCTTCCTGTGTCCTGTCAACGTGCTCTGCATCTAAAATCTAAATCTAAGAATCTGAAATGATATCTTAGTGTCTCTCAAACAGGTTGAAAGAACATCTGGGGCTGTTGATCCACAAGGTCCAGTCTGACTGTGGACCTGAACGTTCTATAGTTGAGAACTTCCTCAGCTTGAGTCAATTGGGGAAAGAATGAAACGCTGTGAGCAGGTCAGCTTCAGATAGGGTCCATCTCCATGGTTACCAGGGGGATTCAGATAGGATCATCTCCATGGTTACCAGGGAGGCTTCAGATAGGATCTGCTCCATGGTTACCAGGGAGGCTTCAGATAGGATCTGCTCCATGGTTACCAGGTCAGCTTCAGATAGGATCCACTCCACGGTTACCAGGGGGATTCAGATAGGATACGCTCCATGGTTACCAGGGAGGCTTCAGATAGGATCCACTCCACGGTTACCAGGGGGATTCAGATAGGATACGCTCCATGGTTACCAGCGGGGCTTCAGATAGGATCCACTCCACGGTTACCAGGGGGATTCAGATAGGATACGCTCCATGGTTACCAGCGGGGCTTCAGATAGGATCTGCTCCATGGTTACCAGCGGGGCTTCAGATAGGATCTGCTC
>NC_060193.1:6562875-6565375 GCF_021184085.1 Oncorhynchus gorbuscha
GCACTTTATACTACCCACCACTGCGACTTGAATGCTCTAGTCGGCTGGCCCTCGCTACATATTCGTCGCCAGACCCACTGGCTTCAGGTCATCTACAAGGCCATGCTAGGCAAAGCTCCGCCTTATCTCAGCTCACTGGTCACGATGGCAACACCCATCCGTAGCACGCGCTCCAGCAGGTGTATCTCACTGATCATCCCTAAAGCCAACACCTCATTTGGCCGACCTTTCCTTCCACTTCTCTGCTGCCTGTGACTGGAACGAATTGCAAAAATCGCTGAAGTTGGAGACTTTTATCTCCCTCACCAACTTCAAACATCAGCTAGCTGAGCAGCTAACCGATTGCTGCAGCTGTACATAATCTATTGGTAAATAGCACACCCATTTTCACCTACCTCATCCCCACAGTTTTTATTTATTTACTTTTCTGCTCTTTTGCACACCAATATCTCTACCTGTACATGATCATCTGATCATTTATCACTCCAGTGTTAATCTGCAATATTGTAATTATTCACCTACCTCCTCATGCCTTTTGCACACATTGTATATAGACTCCCCTTTTTTCTCTGTGTTATTGACTTGTTAATTGTTTACTCCATGTGTAACTCTGTGTTGTCTGTTCACACTGCTATGCTTTATCTTGGCCAGGTCGCAGTTGCAAATGAGAACCTGTTCTCAACTATCCTACCTGGTTAAATAAAGGTGAAATAAAAAAATAAAAAATATATATTTAAAATTCTGTACATTGAGTCTGAAGCAGGATACTTGTTATTTGGCCATTGATCCAGTAGTACTGCAAGGACTACTGATTGGTCAACCCCAGCCTAGGGTGTTTTTTTTTAAATGGCATCATGTTCCTTTGTGCAGTGGAGAAAAGCTAAGGACAGGGGAGATTGAACATCTGACTCCCAGGATAAGATCTTGATTTGTCCTCTCTGAATAAACCTATTTTTCTCCCCATGATTTGCTTTGGGGTCTGTGTTATTGAAGAATAACCTAAATTGCTAACACAGTTGACCAGAAATATCAGCTGCCAAGCCGTAAGTATTTCACTGAAGAAGCCCTGCGGTGATTATACTCTGCTACCCGCGAAAGAGTGACAGAGAAGCTGGCTAGTGTTTCTTATTTTTCCACCTCAGCCGATCTACGGTCGAGCAGAACGTCAGAAACTCTGTACCTAAGTTTGACAGTCCACTCCATAAATGACTAGTGGAAATTGCAACATGTCTGCCTCCAGACATCTTTCTTCCCCGATGATCATACGGGTGAAGTAATAGCCCCGGGTCTCAAAGACTCTCTGGCATCGTGGAAGATGAGCCTGACAGCGGGAGCAACATGATAAAAGCATTGCGCTTGAACAACTGGACCAGCCTGCAGTGCTTTGGCCACAGGCTTAACCTCGACATCGGTATGTGTGACATTGGATAATTAAAGTGCATTCAAAATAGTGATGTTCAGGCCAGCTGTAGGCTAATGTGTTAGTAGTTGTGTCGTTCTGTCAATCCAATAACAAATAGTGATGTTCAGGCCAGCTGTAGGCTAATGTGTTAGTAGTTGTGTCGTTCTGCCTATCCAATAGCAAATAGTGATGTTCAGGCCAGCTGTAGGCTAATGTGTTAGTAGTTGTGTCGTTCTGCCAATACAATAGCAAAGAACCACAGACTGTTTTAATTATAATAACAAATTAACTAAATTAATACGTTTTCAATTAAAATTATATAAAATGATATATAAATTACATATTCAAACAGCTAGTGGTCAAACATTCATAAACAATAGAATAGACGTGTGGGTGGGAGGGAGGGGTGGTGTTGGTTTGACAGGTCAACTGAATACTGTACTTCACATTATTGAAAATGATGTCGTTCTTAGATACCTTTCTTTCTTAGAAACCTTTCCTTTTTAGAATCCTTTCCTTCTTAGAATCCTTTCCTTCTTAGAATCCTTTCCTTCTTAGAATCCTTTCCTTCTTAGAATCCTTTCCTTCTTAGAATCCTTTCTTTCTTAGAATCCTTTCTGTCTTAGAATATTTTCTTTCTTAGAATCCTGGAACAAGAAAAGGCCATAGCCCAGGTCCTGGACTCAGAGAAGAAAAGCGAGCACCTGGTGCCCAACTATTAGATATATCAACTTGTTGGAGTCAATGAACAAAGCCACAGGCCCACTACAGGAATTCACTAATGCGCTGTCTGTGGAGAACTAAGTTAGCATCTCCTACCTCAAGCCTGTGATAAACCTGTTCAACAGCAGCCTCCTGCAGGCAAAGAAAATCAAAAGTGCCACAGTATCTCAACGACAATTACTGGTGGATCCCCTGGGTTCAGGACCACATGTATAGCAGATGACAAGATTGAGAGCATCAACAAAGAGCTGTTTTAGAGCTGAAGTCTCTGCTAGCTGAGGAAAGCACACGCCACCCTGTACACCACGAAGAAGAAATTGAACCTGTGTCTAAGAAGGGAAAGAAAACACTTTCAAGCTTCTTCAAGAAGACAGG
>NC_060193.1:6570375-6640375 GCF_021184085.1 Oncorhynchus gorbuscha
AGAGATCAGTAGAAGAGATCAGTAGAGGAGATCAGTAGAAGAGATCAGTGTTCATCTGCCCACTATATATATATATATATAGAACAAAGGATGGATTGGGTGTCCTGGTGTCCTGGTGTCCAGGAGCCCTGTTGTTCTGGTGTCCTGGTGTTCTGGTGCCCTGGTGTTCTGGTGTCCTGGTGTCCTGGTGCCCTGGTGTCCTGGTGTCCTGGTGTCCTGGTGTCCTGGTGTCCTGGAGCCCTGTTGTTCTGGTGTCCTGGTGTTCTGGTGTCCTGGTGTCCTGGTGTTCTGGTGTCCTGGTGTTCTGGTGCCCTGGTGTCTTGGTGTTCTGGTGTTCTGGTGTCCTACTGCTCTGGTGTCCTGGTGTTCTGGTGTCCTGGTGTTCTGGTGTCCTGGTGTTCTGGTGCCCTACTGCTCTGGTGTCCTGGTGTTCTGGTGCCCTGGCGTCTTGGTGTTCTGGTGTTCTGGTGTCCTGGTGTCCTGGTGTCCTGGTGTCCTGGTGTCCTGGTGTTCTGGTGCCCTACTGCTCTGGTGCACTGGTGTTCTGGTGCCCTGGTGTTCTGGTGCCCTGGTGTCATGGGGTCCTGGTGTCCTGGTGTCCTGGTGCCCTGGTGTTCTGGTGCCCTGGTGTTCTGGTGTCCTGGTGTCCTGGTGCCCTGGTGTCCTGGTGTCCTGGTGTCCTGGTGTCCTGGAGCCCTGTTCTGGTGTCCTGGTGTTCTGGTGTCCTGGTGTCCTGGTGTTCTGGTGTCCTGGTGTTCTGGTGCCCTACTGCTCTGGTGCACTGGTGTCCTGGGATCCTGGTGTCCTGGTGTTCTGGTGTTCTGGTGTCCTTGTGCCCTACTGTTCTGGTGCCCTGGTGTTCTGGTGTCCTGGTGCCCTACTGTTCTGGTGTCCTGGTGCCCTGGTGTTCTGTTGTTCTGGTGTCCTGGTGTTCTGGTGCCCTGGTGTTCTGGTGTCCTGGGGTCCTGGTGCCCTGGTGTCCTGGTGTCCTGGTGTCCTGGTGTCCTGGTGTCCTGGAGCCCTGTTGTTCTGGTGTCCTGGTGTTCTGGTGTCCTGGTGTCCTGGTGTTCTGGTGCCCTACTGCTCTGGTGTCCTGGTGTTCTGGTGCCCTGGTGTCTTGGTGTTCTGGTGTTCTGGTGTCCTACTGCTCTGGTGTCCTGGTGTTCTGGTGTCCTGGTGTTCTGGTGTCCTGGTGTTCTGGTGCCCTACTGCTCTGGTGTCCTGGTGTTCTGGTGCCCTGGCGTCTTGGTGTTCTGGTGTTCTGGTGTCCTGGTGTCCTGGTGTCCTGGTGTTCTGGTGCCCTACTGCTCTGGTGCACTGGTGTTCTGGTGCCCTGGTGTTCTGGTGCCCTGGTGTCCTGGGGTCCTGGTGTCCTGGTGTCCTGGTGCCCTGGTGTTCTGGTGTCCTGGTGTCCTGGTGTCCTGGTGTCCTGGTGCCCTGGTGCCCTGGTGTCCTGGTGTCCTGGTGTCCTGGTGTCCTGGTGTCCTGGTGTCCTGGTGTCCTGGAGCCCTGTTCTGGTGTCCTGGTGTCCTGGTGTTCTGGTGTCCTGGTGTCCTGGTGTTCTGGTGTCCTGGTGTTCTGGTGCCCTACTGCTCTGGTGCACTGGTGTCCTGGGATCCTGGTGTCCTGGTGTTCTGGTGTTCTGGTGTCCTTGTGCCCTACTGTTCTGGTGCCCTGGTGTTCTGGTGTCCTGGTGCCCTACTGTTCTGGTGTCCTGGTGCCCTAGTGTTCTGGTGTTCTGGTGTCCTGGTGTCCTGGTGCCCTGGTGTCCTGGTGTCCTGGGGTCCTGGTGTCCTGGTGTCCTGGAGCCCTGTTGTTCTGGTGTCCTGGTGTCCTGGTGTCCTGGAGTCCTGGTGTCCTGGTGTTCTGGTGTCCTGGTGTTCTGGTGCCCTACTGCTCTTGTGCACTGGTGCCCTGGTTCCCTGGTGTCCTGGTGTTCTGGTGCCCTACTGCTCTGGTGCCCTGGCACTCTGGTGCCCTGGTGCCCTAGTGTTCTGGTGCCCTGTTGTTCTGGTGCCCTGGTGGCCTGGTGCCCTAGTGCTCTGGTGCCCTGTTGTTCTGGTGCCCTGGTGGCCTGGTGCCCTAGTGCTCTGGTGCCCTGGTGTTCTGGTGCCCTAGTGCTCTGGTGCCCTGGTGTTCTGGTGCCCTGGTGGCCTGGTGCCCTAGTGCTCTGGTGCCCTGGTGCCCTGGTGTTCTGGTGCCCTAGTGCTCTGGTGCCCTGGTGCCCTGGTGCCCTAGTGTTCTGGTGTTCTGGTGCCCTGGTGCCCTAGTGCTCTGGTGCCCTAGTGCTCTGGTGCCCTGGTGTTCTGGTGCCCTAGTGCTCTGGTGCCCTGGTGTTCTGGTGCCCTGGTGGCCTGGTGCCCTAGTGCTCTGGTGCCCTGGTGCCCTGGTGTTCTGGTGCCCTAGTGCTCTGGTGCCCTGGTGCCCTGGTGCCCTAGTGTTCTGGTGTTCTGGTGCCCTGGTGCCCTAGTGTTCTGGCGCTCTGGTGCTCTGGTGCCCTGGTGCGCTGGACCTCCACATCTGTCTACTTGACCCACATTACATGCTAAGTGAAATGTTGTGTCTTTTTAACACATTTCAGATGATACAATACCTTAAGGCACAGAGAGGGATCTATTTTGAGGGGAAGGTTGACAATATAGATCAGAGGGTCAAGGTGAAGGTTGTAAATATATAGATCAGAGGGTCAAGGTGAAGGTTGTCAACTTCCGGGTTGGAGCGAGCGGTCGCACTCGGCACTTCGCTCCGCAGGTAGTATAACTTTTTCATTACATTTCATTATAGCACAACGGTTTGATTTGTCTAATCTTAGCAATCTTAGCAATTTCTTCTTAGCTAGCTACATAGCCGTCTTTGTATCAAAGATAATTGCGTAGTCTAGAGCGATTTTCTAGGTTAGCTAGCCAGCTATTGTCGTTCTTTTAACGCAACGTAACGTAAACAACACTGCTAGCTAGCCAGCTAGCCCCCGAATAGCAGCACTGTCGAAACTATTACACTCAACGGAACGACTTGATTAGTGTAGTGTCAACAACGCACCCACTGCCAGCTAGCCTACTTCAGCAGTACTGTATCATTTTAATCATTTTAGTCAATAAGATTCTTGCTATGTAAACTTAACTTTCTGAACATTCGAGACGTGTAGTCCACTTGTCATTCCAATCTCCTTTGCATTAGCGTAGCCTCTTCTGTAGCCTGTCAACTATGTGTCTGTCTATCCCTGTTCTCTCCTCTCTGCACAGACCATACAAACGCTCCACACCGCGTGGCCGCGGCCACCCTAATCTGGTGGTTCCAGCGCGCACGACCCACGTGGAGTTCCAGGTCTCCGGTAGCCTCTGGAACTGCCGATCTGCGGCCAACAAGGCAGAGTTCATCTCAGCCTATGCCTCCCTCCAGTCCCTCGACTTCTTGGCACTGACGGAAACATGGATCACCACAGACAACACTGCTACTCCTACTGCTCTCTCTTCGTCCGCCCACGTGTTCTCGCACACCCCGAGAGCTTCTGGTCAGCGGGGTGGTGGCACCGGGATCCTCATCTCTCCCAAGTGGTCATTCTCTCTTTCTCCCCTTACCCATCTGTCTATCGCCTCATTTGAATTCCATGCTGTCACAGTTACCAGCCCTTTCAAGCTTAACATCCTTATCATTTATCGCCCTCCAGGTTCCCTCGGAGAGTTCATCAATGAGCTTGATGCCTTGATAAGCTCCTTTCCTGAGGACGGCTCACCTCTCACAGTTCTGGGCGACGTTAACCTCCCCACGTCTACCTTTGACTCATTCTTCTCTGCCTCCTTCTTTCCACTCCTCTCCTCTTTTGACCTCACCCTCTCACCTTCCCCCCCTACTCACAAGGCAGGCAATACGCTCGACCTCATCTTTACTAGATGCTGTTCTTCCACTAACCTCATTGCAACTCCCCTCCAAGTCTCCGACCACTACCTTGTATCCTTTTCCCTCTCGCTCTCATCCAACACCTCCCACACTGCCCCTACTCGGATGGTATCGCGCCGTCCCAACCTTCGCTCTCTCTCCCCCGCTACTCTCTCCTCTTCCATCCTATCATCTCTTCCCCCTGCTCAAACCTTCTCCAACCTATCTCCTGATTCTGCCTCCTCAACCCTCCTCTCCTCCCTCTCTGCATCCTTTGACTCTCTATGTCCCCTATCCTCCAGGCCGGCTCGGTCCTCCCCTCCCGCTCCGTGGCTCGATGACTCATTGCGAGCTCACAGAACAGGGCTCCGGGCAGCCGAGCGGAAATGGAGGAAAACTCGCCTCCCTGCGGACCTGGCATCCTTTCACTCCCTCCTCTCTACATTTTCCTCCTCTGTCTCTGCTGCTAAAGCCACTTTCTACCATTCTAAATTCCAAGCATCTGCCTCTAACCCTAGGAAGCTCTTTGCCACCTTCTCCTCCCTCCTGAATCCTCCTCCCCCTCCCCCCCTCCTCCCTCTCTGCAGATGACTTCGTCAACCATTTTGAAAAGAAGGTCAACGACATCCGATCCTCGTTTGCTAAGTCAAACGACACCGCTGGTTCTGCTCACACTGCCCTACCCTGTGCTCTGACCTCTTTCTCCCCTCTCTCTCCAGATGAAATCTCGCGTCTTGTGACGGCCGGCCGCCCAACAACCTGCCCGCTTGATCCTATCCCCTCCTCTCTTCTCCAGACCATTTCCGGAGACCTTCTCCCTTACCTCACCTCGCTCATCAACTCATCCCTGACCGCTGGCTACGTCCCTTCCGTCTTCAAGAGAGCGAAAGTTGCACCCCTTCTGAAAAAACCTACACTCGATCCCTCCGATGTCAACAATTACAGACCAGTATCCCTTCTTTCTTTTCTCTCCAAAACTCTTGAACATGCCGTCCTTGGCCAGCTCTCCCGCTATCTCTCTCTGAATGACCTTCTTGATCCAAATCAGTCAGGTTTCAAGACTAGTCATTCTACTGAGTCTGCTCTCCTCTGTATCACGGAGGCGCTCCGCACTGCTAAAGCTAACTCTCTCTCCTCTGCTCTCATCCTTCTAGATCTATCGGCTGCCTTCGATACTGTGAACCATCAGATCCTCCTCTCCACCCTCTCCGAGTTGGGCATCTCCGGCGCGGCCCACGCTTGGATTGCGTCCTACCTGACAGGTCGCTCCTACCAGGGGGCGTGGCGAGAATCTGTCTCCTCACCACGCGCTCTCACCACTGGTGTCCCCCAGGGCTCTGTTCTAGGCCCTCTCCTATTCTCGCTATACACCAAGTCACTTGGCTCTGTCATAACCTCACATGGTCTCTCCTATCATTGCTATGCAGACGACACACAATTAATCTTCTCTATTCCCCCTTCTGATGACCAGGTGGCGAATCGCATCTCTGCATGTCTGGCAGACATATCAGTGTGGATGACGGATCACCACCTCAAGCTGAACCTCGGCAAGACGGAGCTGCTCTTCCTCCCGGGGAAGGACTGCCCGTTCCATGATCTCGCCATCACGGTTGACAACTCCATTGTGTCCTCCTTCCAGAGCGCTAAGAACCTTGGCGTGATCCTGGACAACACCCTGTCGTTCTCAACCAACATCAAGGCGGTGGCCCGTTCCTGTAGGTTCATTCTCTACAACATCCGCAGAGTACGACCCTGCCTCACACAGGAAGCGGCGCAGGTCCTAATCCAGGCACTTGTCATCTCCCGTCTGGATTACTGCAACTCGCTGTTGGCTGGGCTCCCTGCCTGTGCCATTAAACCCCTTCAACTCATCCAGAACGCCGCAGCCCGTCTGGTGTTCAACCTTCCCAAGTTCTCTCACGTCACCCCGCTCCTCCGTTCTCTCCACTGGCTTCCAGTTGAAGCTCGCATCCGCTACAAGACCATGGTGCTTGCCTACGGAGCTGTGAGGGGAACGGCACCTCAGTACCTCCAGGCTCTGATCAGGCCCTACACCCAAACAAGGGCACTGCATTCATCCACCTCTGGCCTGCTCGCCTCCCTACCACTGAGGAAGTACAGCTCCCGCTCAGCCCAGTCAAAACTGTTCGCTGCTCTGGCCCCCCAATGGTGGAACAAACTCCCTCACGACGCCAGGACAGCGGAGTCAATCACCACCTTCCGGAGACACCTGAAACCCCACCTCTTTAAGGAATACCTAGGATAGGATAAGTAATCCCTCTCACCCCCCCACCTTTAAGATTTAGATGCACTATTGTAAAGTGACTGTTCCACTGGATGTCATAAGGTGAATGCACCAATTTGTAAGTCGCTCTGGATAAGAGCGTCTGCTAAATGACTTAAATGTAAATGTAAAATGGTTGTAAATGTATAAATCAGAGGGTCAAGGTGAAGGTTGTAAATGTATAAATCAGAGGGTTGAGGTGAAGGTTGTAAATATATAGATCAGGGGGTTGAGGTGAAGGTTGACAATATAGATCAGAGGGTTGAGGTGAAGATTGTAGCTATAGATCAGAGGGTTGAGGTGAATGTTGTAGCTATAAATCAGAGGGTTGAGGTGAAGGTTTTAAATATATAGATCAGAGGGTTGAGGTGAAGGTTGACAATATAGATCAGAGGGTTGAGGTGAAGATTGTAGCTATAGATCAGAGGGTTGAGGTGAATGTTGTAGCTATAAATCAGAGGGTTGAGGTGAAGGATGTAGCTATAAATCAGAGGGTTGAGGTGAATGTTGTAGCTATAGATCAGAGGGTTGAGGTGAAGGTTGTAGCTATGGATCAGAGAGTTGAGGTGAAGGTTGTAGCTATGAATCATAGGGTTGAGGTGAAGGTTGGAGCTATGGATCAGAGAGTTGAGGTGAAGGTTGTAGCTATGGATCAGAGAGTTGAGGTGAAGGTTAGAGCTATGGATCAGAGAGTTGAGGTGAAGGTTAGAGCTATGGATCAGAGAGTTGAGGTGAAGGTTGTAGCTATGGATCAGAGAGTTGAGGTGAAGGTTAGAGCTATGGATCAGAGAGTTGAGGTGAAGGTTGTAGCTATGGATCAGAGAGTTGAGGTGAAGGTTAGAGCTATGGATCAGAGAGTTGAGGTGAAGGTTGTAGCTATGGATCAGAGAGTTGAGGTGAAGGTTGTAGCTATGAATCAGAGAGTTGAGGTGAAGGTTGTAGCTATGGATCAGAGAGTTGAGGTGAAGGTTGTAGCTATGGATCAGAGAGTTGAGGTGAAGGTTAGAGCTATGGATCAGAGAGTTGAGGTGAAGGTTGTAGCTATGGATCAGAGAGTTGAGGTGAAGGTTAGAGCTATGGATCAGAGAGTTGAGGTGAAGGTTGTAGCTATGGATCAGAGGTGAAAGCAGACGGAGTGTGGATATGAAATAAGTCATGAAACGAAAGAGGGAGAGCGAGATCAATAAGTGAGGTGAAGGGAGCTGAAAGATGTTATAGAGATGTAGACGTCAGAGAGAGAGAGGGGACAATATAAATATTAGGAAAAGTAGAGAGAGTTGTCAGGGTTACAAACCTATCTTAACTAGCTAGTCAATATGAAAAATATATTCTGTTAGACAGGTTAGTATATATGGGATTAATACTCTTCTGTTAACTAAACAGGTTAGTATATATGAGATTGATACGCATCTGTTAGACAGGTTAGTATATAAGAGATTAATACTCTTCTGTCATGTACATGAGTATATGTGTGTGCCAGGTGTAATGTGTCTAGAATAGATGCTACTCAACCTCGCCAAGTTCAGAGAGAGAGAGGGAGAGAGAGAGAGGGGGAGAGAGAGAGAGACGAGAGAGAGAGAGAGAGAGAGAGAGAGAGAGAGAGAGAGAGAGAGAGAGAGAGAGAGAGAGAGAGAGAGAGAGAGAGAGAGAGAGAGAGAGAGAGAGAGAGAGAGAGAGAGAGAGAGAGAGAGAGAGAGAGAGAGAGAGAGAGAGATAGAAATAGTGGGTTGGACAGTCAGAGAGAGAGAGAGAGAGAGAGAGAGAGAGAGAGAGAGATAGAAATAGTGGGTTGGACAGAGTCAGAGACAGAGAGATATAAATAGCAGTCTGTTCTGCTGGGCTGATAACCTGTGAGCTGTTTTCCACTGATTATGACACAGGTGGACCTTTATATCACTCACCACACACACAGATAACACACAGATAACACACAGATAACACACAGACAACACACAGATAACACACAGATAACACACAGACAACACACAGACAACACACAGATAACACACAGACAACACACAGACAACACACAGATAACACACAGACAACACACAGACAACACACAGACAACACACAGATAACACACAGATAACACACAGACAACACACAGACAACACACAGATAACACACAGATAACACAGACAACACACAGATAACACACAGATAACACACAGATAACACAGATAACACACAGATAACACAGATAACACACAGACAACACACAGATAACACACAGATAACACAGACAACACACAGACAACACACAGACAACACACAGATAACACACAGATAACACACAGACAACACAGACAAAGCACAGACACACTCACCACAGACACAGACAACACACAGACAACACAGACAAAGCACAGACACACTCACCACAGACACAGACAACACACAGACAACACAGACAAAGCACAGACATACTCACCACAGACACAGACAACACACAGATAACACACAGATAACACACAGACAACACACAGATAACACACAGACACCAACACAGACAAACTTACACACACTAGAAAAATAGTTTTTAGGCTGCGTTTACACAGGCAGCCTATATCTGATCTTTTTCACTAATCAGATCAGAAAAACACATATATAAACACGCAGCATTTTAACAAACTGCATTCTCACGGGGGGGGGGGGGTAAGAAGGGACGGCGAGAGAAAGAGAGGGGGAGAGAGAGAGAGAGATATGTAATGGTCAAACCTACTGTCCCGGCATAAACCACATGAAAACAACACTAGATACTATGGGAACACAAAGTGTTTCTCATGCTGGAATATACCAAGGTCAGAGGTCATCTACCTTTGGCCTAAAAAGCAGGAATCTAGACTTCTTCAAAGAAATTGGAAACACAGACATTGTCAACTTACAAGAAACATGGTATAGAGGAGACGGACCCAATAGGTTTGGAAACACAGACATTGTCAACTTACAAGAAACATGGTATAGAGGAGATGGACCCACTAGGTTACAGAGAGCTGGTAGTCCCATCCACCACACTACCAGGTGGGTGGTATAGAGGAGACAGACCCACTGGGTTATAGAGAGCTGGTAGTCCCATCCACCACACTACCAGGTGGGTGGTATAGAGGAGACAGACCCACTAGGTTACAGAGAGCTGGTAGTCCCATCCACCAAACTAGGGGGGTATGCTAATTTGATATAGAGCAGACCTAACTCACTCCATTAAATGAATCAAAACAGGAACATTTTACATTTGGCTAGAAATTAATTAGGACATTATCTCAGCAGAGATAAATGTCCTCCTGTGTGCTACCTATATCCCCCCACTGGAATCCCCATACTTTAATGATGACTGCTTCTCCCTCCTGGAGGGGGAAATCAATCAATTCCAGGCCCAGGGACATGTACTAGTCTTTGGAGACCTAAATGCCAGAACCGGACAAGAACCTGACACCCTCAGCACACATGGGACAAACATCTGCCTGGAGGTGACAGCATCCCCTCCCCATATGCCCCCCTAGGCACAACTATGACAACATAACCAACAAAAACGGGTAGGCACAACTATGACAACATAACCAACAAAATAGTCAATGGGTCACAACTCCTGCAGCTCTGTCAATGCACGCTGGGTATGTACATAGTCAATGGTAGGCTTCGAGGGGACTCCTATGGTAGGTACACCTATAGCTCTGTTACATCCTGGGTATGTACATAGTCAATGGTAGGCTTCGAGGGGACTCCTATGGTAGGTACACCTATAGCTCTGTTACATCCTGGGTATGTACATAGTCAATGGTAGGCTTCGAGGGGACTCCTATGGTAGGTACACCTATAGCTCATCTCTTGGCAGTAGTACTGTAGACTACTTTATCACTGACCTCAACCCAGAGTCTCTCAGAGCGTTCACAGTCAGCCCACTGACACTCAGACCACAGTCAGACCACTGACACCACTGACCTCATCAGACTCACAGTCAGCCACTGACACCCCTATCAGACCACAGCAAAATCACAGTCTACTTGAACAGAGCAATACTCAATCATGAGGAATCAAAGAACACAGTCAGCCCACAGACACCCCTATCAGACCACTAGAGCAAAATCAAACAGTCTACTTGAACAGATGCAATACTCAATCATGAGGAATCAAAGCCGAAGGAACTGAGTAACATTAAGAAATGTTACAGATGGAAGGGAAGTAGTGTGGAAACCAGAAACCTATTAGGCAGCAAGACATTCAGTCCATTTTAGACAATTTCCTGAACAAATATAATAGTATATAATAGTGAAGGTGTAAACATTCTAGTATATTTGACCTTTCAGCTTCCCTATCAAATCAAAAAAATGTCAAGCAGACTACCTAAGTAAATGTCAAGCAGACTACCTAAGAAAATGTCAAGCAGACTACCTAAGAAAATGTCAAGTCCAGACTACCTAACAAATATAATAGAAAATGTCAAGGTGTAAACAGACTACCTAAAAAAAAAATGTCAAGCAGACTACCTAAGAAAATGTCAAGCAGACTACCTAAGTAAATGTCAAGCAGACTACCTAAGAAAATGTCAAGCAGACTACCTAAGAAAATGTCAAGCAGACTACCTAAGAAAATGTCAAGCAGACTACCTAAGAAAATGTCAAGCAGACTACCTAAGAAAATGTCAAGCAGACTACCTAAGAAAATGAACAACAATGACAAGTGGTTTGATGAACAAGACAAAACCCTAAGAAAGAAATTGAGAAACCTGAGTCTACGCCTTCACTATGGTTAATCACTAAAACAATACAGAAATACACTACGGAAAAAGAACGAACAGCAAGTTGGAAATTTGATCAATGTAATTGAAATATCCATAGAATCTAACCACTTCTGGGAAATTTGGAAAACGCTAAACAAAATTATCTAATTATCTAATTATCTATCCAAAATGGAGATGTATGGATAAACCACTTCTCAAATATTTTTGTCTCTTTATAACAAACAACAAAAACATAGAGTTGAAGTCGGAGTTGAAGTCGGAAGTTTACATGATCACTTAGGTTGGAGGAATTAAAATTCATCTTTCAACCACTTCACAAATTTCTTGTTAACAAACTATAGTTTTGGCAAGTCGGTTAGGACATCTACTTTGTGCATGACGAAAGTAATTTTTCCTACAATTGTTTACAGACAGATTATTTAACTTATAATTCACTGTATCACAATTCCAGTGGGTCAGAAGTTTACATACACTAAGTTGACTGTGCCTTTAAACAGCTTGGAAAACTCCAGAAAAGGATGTCATGGCTTTAGAAGCTTCTGATAGGCTAATTGACATCAATTGAGTCAATTGGACGTATATCTGTGGATGTATTTGAAGGCCTACCATAATGGCCATCGTTATGTTTGGAGGAGAAATGGGACGCCTGTAAGCCAAAGAACACCATCCCAACCGTGAAGCACGGGGATGGCAGCATCATGTTGTGGGGGTGCTTTGTTGCAGGAGGGACTGGTGCACTTCACAAAATAGATGGCATCATGAGGAGGGGAAATTATCTGGATCATTTGAAGCAACATCAAGACATCAGTCAGGAAGTTAAAGCTTGGTCGCAAATGGGTATTCCAAATGGACAATGACCCCCAAGCATACTTACAAAGTTTGGAAAATGTCATAAGGACAACAAAGTCGAGGTATTGGAGTGGCCATCACAAAGCCCTGACCTCAATCCTATAGAAAATCTGTGGGGAGAACTGAAAAAGCATGTGTGAGCAAGGAGGCCTACAAACCTGATTCAGTTACACCAGCTCTGTCAGGAGGAATGGGCCAAAATTCACCCAACTTATTGTGGGAAGCTTGTGGAAGGCTACCCAAAACGTTTGACCCAAGTTAAACAATTTAAAGGCAATGCTACCAAATACTAATTGAGTGTATGTAAACTTCTGACCCACGGAAAATGTGATGAAAGATAAAAAAGCTGAAATAAATCATTCTCTCTACTATTATTCTGACATGTCACATTCTTAAAATAAAGTGGTGATCCTAACTGACGTAAGACAGGGAATTTGTACTAGGATTAAATGTCAGGAATTGTGAAAAACTGATTTTCAATGTATTTGGCTAAGGTGTATGTAAACTTCGGACTTCAACTGTACATGTGCAATTACAAATGTCAGAATCAGCTATTAAGGACTACCAGAACCCACAGGATTCTCAAATTACATTGAATGAACTACAAGACAAAATAAAAACCCTCCAACCCATAAAACCCATAAATAATGACAAATGGTTTGATGAAGAATGCAAAAATCTAAGAAAGAAATTGAGAAACCTGTCCAACCAAAAACATAGAGACTCTGAAAACCTGAGTCTACGCCTTCACTATGGTGAATCACTAAAACAATACAGAAATACACTACGGAAAAAGAAGGAACAGCATGTCAGAAATCAGCTCAATGCAATTGAAGAATCCATAGACTCTAACCACTTCTGGGAAAATTGGAAAACACTAAACAAACAACAACACAAAGAATTATCTATCCAAAATGGAGATGTATGGGTAAACCACTTCTCCAATCTTTCTGGTTCTATAACAAAGAATAAAGAGCAAAAACATATACATGATCAAATACAGATCTTAGAATCAACTATTAAAGACTACCAGAACCCACTGGATTCTCCAATTACATTGAATGAACTACAGGACAAAATAAAAACCCTCCAACCCAAAAAGGCCTGTGGTGTTGATGGTATCCCATATGAAATTATGAAATATACAGACCACAAATTACAATTGGATATACGTAAACTCTTTAACCTCATCCTCGGCTCTGGCATCTTAACAAATATTTGGAACCAAGGACTGATCACTCTAATCCACTGAAGTGGAGACAAATTTGACCCCAATAACTTGAAAAGCAACCTTGGGAAAATCCTCTGCATTATCATTAACAGCAGACTTATACATTTACTCAGTGAAAACAAAATACTGAGCAAATGTCATATTGGGTTTTTATCTTTTATCTTTTATTTTTATCCAAATGACCATACAACAGACCACGTATTCACCCTGCACACCCAAATTGACCATACAACAGACCACGTATTCACCCTGCACACCCAAATTGACCATACAACAGACCACGTATTCACCCTGCACACCCAAATTGACCATACAACAGACCACGTATTCACCCTGCACACCCAAATTGACAAGTAAACAAACCAAAACAAAGGCAAAGTCTTCTCAAGCTTTGTTGGAATGAGGGTCTGCTATACAAATTGATGGAATGTGGTGTTAAGGGAAAAACATACCTTATAAAATCCAGTTTCCAGGACCACAAATACAAATTCAATCTCGACACCATTGCTCTAGAGCACACAAAATACGATACACAACTTGGCCTAAACATCAGCGCCACAGGTAACTTCCACAAAGCTGTTAACGATCTGAGAGACAAGGCAAGAAGGGCCTTCTATGCCATCAAAGGGAACATTTAACATACCAATTTGGATCTGGCTAAAAATACTTCAATCAGTTAGACTTCTACTAAAATATCCTCTGTGTACAACGTAGAACACCAAATAATGCATGCAGAGCAGAATTAGGCCGATACCCACTAATTATCAAGAAAAGAGACATTAAATTCCACAACCACCTAAAAGGAAGAGATTCCCAAACCTTCCATAACAAAGCCATCACCTACAGAGAGATGAACCTGGAGAAGAGTCCCCTAAGCAAGCTGGTCCTGGGGCTCTGTTCACAAACACAAACACACCCCACAGAGCCCCAGGACAGCAACACAATTAGACCAAACCAAATGATGAGAAAACAAAAAGATAATCACTTGACACATTGGAAAGAATTAACAAACAAAAAATGTTTCTCGAGAGAAGACACGCTATGAGGTGGAAACTAATCTGCACTTCCTAACCTCCGGCCATATTAGAGACACATATTTCCCCCAGATTACACAGATCCACAAAGAATTAGAAAACACATGCAATTTTGATAAACTCCCATATCTCCTGGGTGAAATACCACAGTGTGCCATCGCAACAGCAAGATTTGTGACCTGTTGTCACAAGAAAAGGGCAACCAGTGAAGTACAAACATCATTGTAAATACAACCCATATTTATGCTGATTTATTTTCCCTTTTGTACTTTAAATATTTGCACATAGTATGACATTTGAAATGTCTTTGTCTTTTTGGAGAGAGAGAGAGAGAGAGAGAGAGAGAGAGAGAGAGAGAGAGAGAGAGAGAGAGAGAAAGAAGAGAGAGAGAAAGAGAGAGAGAGAAGAGAGAAAGAGAGAGAGAGAGAGAGAGAGAGAGAGAGAGAGAGAGAGAGAGAGAGAGAGAGAGAGAGAGAGAGAGAGAGAGAGAGAGAGAAACAGGGACAGAGTCAGAGACAGAGAGATATAAGTAGCAGTCTGTTCTGCTGGGCTGATAACCTGTGAGCTGTTTTCCACTGATTATGACACAGATGGACCTTTATATCACTCACCACACACACAGACAACACACAGACAACACACAGATAACACAGACAACACACAGACAACACACAGATAACACACAGATAACACACAGATAACACAGACAACACACAGACAACACACAGACAACACACATACAACACACAGATAACACACAGACAACACACAGACAACACACAAACAACACACAGACAACACACAGACAACACACAGTCAACACACAGACAACACACAGACAACACACAGACAACACACAGACACACTCACCACACACACAGACAACACACACATAAAACACAGATAACACACAGACAACACACAGATAACAGACAGACAACACACAGACAACACACAGACACACTCACCACACACACAGACAACACACAGACAACACACAGATAACACACAGACAACACACAGATAACACACAGATAACAGACAGACAACACACAGACAACACACAGACAACACTCAAACAACACACAGACAACTCAGGCAACACACAGACACACTCACCACACACACAGACACACAGACAACACACAGACAACACACAGACAACACACAGACACACTCACCACACGCACAGACACACAGACAACAAACACCACACACACAGACACATTCACCACACATACAGACAACACACAGACAACACACACACACACACACACACACACACACACACACACACACACACACACACACACACACACACACACACACACAACACACACACACACACACACACACACACACACACACAGACAACAATACAGTCAAACTTACACACACTAGGGTTGGGTGGTAACTCCAAATTTTTAAGGTTAGGTTTAAGTTTAAGTTCTAAAATATTAAAGTTAGGCATAAACTCTGAAATATTAAAGTTAGGCATAAACTCTTAATGGTTAAGATAAAGGTTAAAGGTTAAAGGACAAAAAGCTCAAAAACAACATTCTATCGCTGGATTCAAACATGTAACCTTTCTAGCACCAGCCATCCCCCAGTGCTTTTACACCCATCCCCCAGATGCCCATCCCCCAGATTTTAGGCTGGGTTTCTGGCCCATCAGATCCCCCAGATGCTTACGCCCATCCCCCATATATAGATAAATTTGATTTGATTTGATTTGATCCCCCAGATGCTTACGCCCATCCCCCAGATGCTTAGGCCCATCCCCCAGATGCTTACGCCCATCCCCCAGATACTTAGGCCCATCCCCAGATGCTTCGGCCCATCCCCCAGATGCTTAGGCCCATCCCCCAGATGCTTAGGCCCATCCCCCAGATGCTTAGGCCCATCCCCCAGATGCCCATCCCCCAGATGCTTAGGCCCATCCCCCAGATGCTTAGGCCCATCCCCCAGATGCTTAGGCCCATCCCCCAGATGCTTAGGCCCATCCCCCAGATGCTTTACCCATCCCCCAGATAGCCCATCCCCCAGATGTTCAGGCCCACTCCTCCACTCGGATAAGACACAGTTGCACCTCTCCCCCAGATGCTTAGGCCCATCCCCCAGATGACTTAGGCCCATCCCCCAGATGCTTAGGCCCATCCCCCAGATAATTAGGCCCATTCCCCAGATGCCTTAGTCCCATCCCCCAGATGAGGGCATTCTGTCAGGCCCATCCCCCAGATAAGACGGAGGCCCATCCCCCAGATGCTTAGGCCCATCCCCCAGATGACTTAGGCCCATCCCCAGGTGCTTAGGCCCATCCCCTGTTCAGAATTCTGTAGTATCAAAACCTTCACTCCTCCACTCGGATAAGACACAGTTGCACCTCTCCACTTGGATAAGACGGAGGGCATTCTGTCAGCAGACAAAACCTTCAGTTGCCCCTCTCCACTCGGATAAGACTGAGGGCATTCTGTCAGCAGACAAAACCTTCAGTTGCCCCTCTCCACTCGGATAAGACTGAGGGCATTCTGTCAGCAGACAAAACCTTCAGTTGCACCTCTCCACTCGGATAAGACGGAGGGCATTCTGTCAGCAGACAAAACCTTCAGTTGCCCCTCTCCACTCGGATAAGACTGAGGGCATTCTGTCAGCAGACAGCGCTCTGACTGATGTGGAGCGACTTTTCAACTGTACTTTTTTTCTCAGTGTAGCCAGCCTACTTGGTATAATGCAAGACTAACTTTAAGCAAAACATTACAAAATTATTTCAACGATAAACATAAACATTAGAAATATGATAGCGAAACAAACCTAGCTTTTTAATGGTTAGCGCATTTTGTGGCCAAATACACTTCTGTTGTCATCTGATGAAAATGAAGATATTTTCTGCCGAATGTGTTGCACTAATGTATTTTCTGTGAAGGAAAACTACAGTTGTAAATTCCCGATCAGCAACAAACAAAAAACTGTTGCCTTTCAATATACATCAGACCCCTTCACTTGTTCCACATTTTGTTATGTTACAGCCTTATTCTAAAATGGATTAAATTACATTTTTTCCTTCATCAATCTACACACAATACCCCATAATGATATCACAATACCCTATAATGATATCACAATACCCCATAATGATGTCACAATACCCCATAATGATGTCACACGACCCCATAATGACATCACAATACCCCATAATGACATCACAATACCCCATAATGACATCACAATACCCCATAATGACAAAGTGAAAACATATATATATATATTATATACATATATATATATATACATATATATATACATATATATACATATATACATATATATATATTTTTTTAAATGTATTTACATAAGACCATTTGCTATGACTCCAAACTCCAAACTGAGCTCCGGTGCATCCTGTTTCCATTGATCATCTTTGAGATGTTTCTACAACTTGACTTGAGTCCACTTGTGGAAAATTCAACTGAAGGAACAGGATTTGGTCAAAATAAGGACCCACAGTTGACAGTGCACGTCAGAGTAAAAACCAAGCCATGAGGTCGAAGGAAATGTCTGCAGAGCTCCGAGACAGGATTGTGTCGAGGCACAGATCTGGAGAAGGGTAAGATAAAATGTCTGCAGTATTTAAGGTCCCCAAGAACACAGTGGCCTCAATCATTCTTAAATGGAAGAAGTTTGGAACCACCAAGACTCTTCCTAGAGCTGGCAGCCCGGCCTAACTGAGCAAATGAGGGATAAGGGCCTTGGTCAGGGAGGTGCCCTGAATGAGGGATAAGGGCCTTGGTCAGGGAGGTGCCCTGAATGAGGGATAAGGGCCTTGGTCAGGGAGGTGCCCTAAATGAGGGATAAGGGCCTTGGTCAGGGAGGTGCCCTAAATGAGGGATAAGGGCCTTGGTCAGGGAGGTGCCCTAAATGAGGGATAAGGGCCTTGGTCAGGGAGGTGCCCTAAATGAGGGATAAGGGCCTTGGTCAGGGAGGTGCCCTAAATGAGGGATAAGGGCCTTGGTCAGGGAGGTGCCCTAAATGAGGGATAAGGGCCTTGGTCAGGGAGGTGCCCTAAATGAGGGATAAGGGCCTTGGTCAGGGAGGTGCCCTAAATGAGGGATAAGGGCCTTGGTCAGGGAGGTGCCCTAAATAATATCTGCAGCATTTAAGGTCATAATATACAATAATGTGACATGGAGACACAATCTGGTGTCTAACGTAGTAGTGTACACGACGATGGCAGGTGTTTACATAAAAAGTAGCTACAAATATTCACATTTCATGAAAAACTTCAAAGAAATAGTTTCAACGGTGTGGATGGTGTTGAGAAACGATCCCGCAGATATTTATATTTATATATTTATATATTAATATTAATTATATAATACCCCAGCTATTTAATATATATATTAATATTAATTATATAACACCCCAGCTATATATATATATATATATTTAATATTAATTATATAATACCCCAGCTATTTAATATATATATTAATATTAATTATATAACACCCCAGCTATATAATATATATATATATATTAATATTAATTATATAATACCCCAGCTATTTAATATATATATATTAATATTAATTATATAATACCCCAGCTATATAATATATATATATATTAATATTAATTATATAATACCCCAGCTATTTAATATATATATATATATTAATATTAATTATATAATACCCCAGCTATTTAATATATATATTAATATTAATTATATAACACCCCAGCTATTTAATATATATATTAATATTAATTATATAACACCCCAGCTATATAATATATATATATATATTAATATTAATTATATAATACCCCAGCTATTTAATATATATATATTAATATTAATTGTATAATACCCCAGCTATATAATATATATATATATTAATATTAATTATATAATACCCCAGCTATTTAATATATATATATTAATATTAATTATATAATACCCCAGCATATTTAATATATATATATATTAATATTAATTATATAATACCCCAGCTATTTAATATATATATTAATATTAATTATATAACACCCCAGCTATATAATATATATATATATTAATATTAATTATATAATACCCCAGCTATATAATATATATATATATTAATATTAATTATATAATACCCCAGCATATTTAATATATATATATATTAATATTAATTATATAATACCCCAGCTATTTAATATATATATTAATATTAATTATATAACACCCCAGCTATATAATATATATATATATTAATATTAATTATATAATACCCCAGCTATTGAATATATATATTCATATTAATTATATAATACCCCAGCTATATAATATATATATATATTAATATTAATTATATAATACCCCAGCTATTGAATATATATATTAATATTAATTATATAATACCCTATTTAATATATATATATATATTAATATTAATTATATAATACCCCAGCTATTTAATATATATATTAATATTAATTATATAACACCCCAGCTATTTAATATATATATTAATATTAATTATATAACACCCCAGCTATATAATATATATATATATTAATATTAATTATATAATACCCCAGCTATATAATATATATATATATTAATATTAATTATATAATACCTATATAATATATATATATATTAATATTAATTATATAATACCCCAGCTATTTAATATATATATTAATATTAATTATATAACACCCCAGCTATATAATATATATATATATTAATATTAATTATATAATACCCCAGCTATTGAATATATATATTCATATTAATTATATAACACCCCAGCTATATAATATATATATATATTAATATTAATTATATAATACCCCAGCTATTGAATATATATATTAATATTAATTATATAATACCCCAGCTATTTAATATATATATATATATATTAATATTAATTATATAATACCCAGCTATTTAATATATATATTAATATTAATTATATAACACCCCACTATTTAATATATATATTAATATTAATTATATAACACCCCATATATATAATATATATATATATTAATATTAATTATATAATACCCCAGCTATTTAATATATATATATTAATATTAATTATATAATACCCCAGCTATATAATATATATATATATTAATATTAATTATATAATACCCCAGCTATTTAATATATATATATAATATTAATTATATAATACCCCAGCATATTTAATATATATATATATTAATATTAATTATATAATACCCCAGCTATTTAATATATATATTAATATTAATTATATAACACCCCAGCTATATAATATATATATATATTAATATTAATTATATAATACCCCAGCTATATAATATATATATATATTAATATTAATTATATAATACCCCAGCATATTTAATATATATATATATTAATATTAATTATATAATACCCCAGCTATTTAATATATATATTAATATTAATTATATAACACCCCAGCTATATAATATATATATATATTAATATTAATTATATAATACCCCAGCTATTGAATATATATATTAATATTAATTATATAATACCCCAGCTATTTAATATATATATATATATATTAATATTAATTATATAATACCCCAGCTATTTAATATATATATTAATATTAATTATATAACACCCCAGCTATTTAATATATATATTAATATTAATTATATAACACCCCAGCTATATAATATATATATATATTAATATTAATTATATAATACCCCAGCTATTTAATATATATATATTAATATTAATTGTATAATACCCCAGCTATATAATATATATATATATTAATATTAATTATATAATACCCCAGCTATTTAATATATATATATTAATATTAATTATATAATACCCCAGCATATTTAATATATATATATATTAATATTAATTATATAATACCCCAGCTATTTAATATATATATTAATATTAATTATATAATACCCCAGCTATTTAATATATATATTAATATTAATTATATAACACCCCAGCTATATAATATATATATATATTAATATTAATTATATAATACCCCAGCATATTTAATATATATATATATTAATATTAATTATATAATACCCCAGCTATTTAATATATATATTAATATTAATTATATAATACCCCAGCTATATAATATATATATATATTAATATTAATTATATAATACCCCAGCTATTGAATATATATATTCATATTAATTATATAATACCCCAGCTATATAATATATATATATATTAATATTAATTATATAATACCCCAGCATATTTAATATATATATATATATTAATATTAATTATATAATACCCCAGCTATTTAATATATATATATTAATATTAATTATATAATACCCCAGCTATTTAATATATATATATATATATATATATATATATAATACCCCAGATATTTAATATATATATTAATATTAATTATATAATACCCCACCTATAATATAATATATATATATATATATATATATTAATATTAATTATATAATACCCCAGCTATTTAATATATATATATATATATTAATATTAATTATATAATACCCCAGCTATTTAATATATATATTAATATTAATTATATAATACCCCAGATATTTAATATATATATTAATATTAATTATATAATACCCCAGCTATTTAATATATATATTAATATTAATTATATAATACCCCAGATATTTAATATATATATTAATATTAATTATATAATACCCCAGATATTTAATATATATATTAATATTAATTATATAATACCCCAGATATTTAATATATATATTAATATTAATTATATAATACCCCAGATATTTAATATATATATTAATATTAATTATATAATACCCCAGCTATTTAATATATATATTAATATTAATTATATAGTACCCCAGCTATTTAATATATATATTAATATTATTATATAATACCCCAGATATTTAATATATATATATTAATATTAATTATATAATACCCCAGCTATTTAATATATATATATTAATATTAATTATATAATACCCCAGATATTTAATATATATATTAATATTAATTATATAATACCCCAGATATTTAATATATATATTAATATTAATTATATAATACCCCGGAATATGGAATATATGGTACACCGCCAAATTCTAGAAAAACAAAAACACACACATACACATAAACACACACTCACTGACACATACACACACATACACATACACACACATACACACACACGCACACACTCACTGACACAGACACACACATAAACACACACACGCACACACTCACTGACACAGACACACACATAAACACACACACACACACACTCACTGACACATACACACACATACACACACATACACACACATACACACACATACACACACATACACACACATACACACACATACACACACAGTCGAAAAAAGCTGTTAGGCTGCATTTATACAGGCAGACCAATTACTGATATTGTTGACCAATCAGACACACACTGCAGTACTTACTCCGTAACCTCCTCAGTGACAGTGTGTTCCACCTGCAGTCTGGAGTTGACTTCTATGAAGTAATGTTTCCCGTGTTTATCTACTAGGAACTCCACAGTGCCCGCATTCTCATAGCCGACCTGTAGGGGGAGATATAACAGACACCTGTTAGCATTCTCATAGCCGACCTGTAGGGGGAGATATAACAGAAGCCTGTTAGCATTCTCATAGCCGACCTGTAGGGGGCGATATAACATACACCTGTTTTACTCACACACACACACACACACACACACACACACACACACACACACACACACACACACACACACACACACACACACACACACACACACACACACACACACACACACACACACACACACACACACAGCGCCCTCGCTGGCCTATATTGAGAGGGAGGGAGGGAGGGAGGGAGGGAGGGAGGGAGGGAGGGAGGGAGGGAGGGGGAGGGGGAGGGAGGGAGGGAGGGAGGGAGGGAGGGAGGGAGGGAGGGACCCAAAATTAAGGAAAGCCCTCAGATTACATAGACCCACAAAGAATTAGAAAACAATGTAATGTGTGAAATACCAGTATGGAATCACAGCAGCAATATGTGTGACCTGTTGCCACCAGAAAAGGTCAACCAGTGAAGAACAAACACCACTGTAAATACAACTCATATTTATGTTTATTTATTTTCCCTTTTGTACTTTAACTAATTGCACATTGTTACAACACTCTCTATATAATTTGTTTTATTCATTTCACTTTTGTTTATCCATTTGCTTTGGCAATGTAAACGTTTGGAGGGAGGGAGGGAGGTAGGGAAGGAGGGAGGGAGGGAGGGAGGGATGGAGGGACAAAGAGACAGAGAGAGAAAGAGGAGGAGAGAAAGAGGAGGAGAGAAAGAGGAGGGGAGAAAGAGGGAGAGAAAGAGGGGGAGAGAAAGAGGAGGAGAGAAAGAGGAGGAGAGAGAGAAAGAGGAGGGGAGAAAGAGGAGGAGAGAAAGAGGAGGAGAGAAAGAGGAGGAGAGAAAGAGGGAGAGAGAGAAAGAGGAGGAGAGAAAGAGGAGGAGAGAAAGAGGAGGAGAGAAAGAGGAGGAGAGAAAAGAGAAGGAGAGAAGAGGAGGAGAGAAAGAGGAGGAGAGAAAGAGGAGGAGAGAAAGAGGAGGGAGAGAAGAGGAGGAGGGAGAAAGAGGAGGAGAGAAAGAGGGAGAGAAGAGGGAGAGAGAGAAAGAGGAGGAGAGAAAGAGGAGGAGAGAAAGAGGAGGAGAGAAAAGAGGAGGAGAGAGAAAGAGGAGAGAGAGAAAGAGGAGGGAGAGAAGAGGAGGAGAGAGAAAGAGGGAGAGAGAAAGAGGAGGAGAGAAAGAGGAGGAGAGAAAGAGGAGGAGAGAAAGAGGAGGAGAGAGAGAAAGAGGAGGAGAGAAAGAGGAGGAGAGAAAGAGGAGGAGAGAAAGAGGAGGAGAAGAGGGGGAGAGAAAAGAGGAGGAGAGAAAGAGGGAGAGAGAGAAAGAGGAGGAGAGAAGAGGAGGAGAGAAAGAGGAGGAGAGAAAGAGGAGGAGAGAAAGAGGAGGAGAGAAAGAGGAGAGAGAGAAAGAGAAGGAGAGAAAGAGGAGGAGAGAAAGAGGGAGAGAGAAAGAGGAGGGAGAAAGAGGAGGAGAGAAAGAGGAGGAGAGAAAGAGGAGGAGAGAAAGAGGAGAGAGAGAAAGAGGAGGAGAGAAGAGGAGGAGAGAAATAGGGAGAAAAGAGGAGGAGAGAAAGAGGAGGAGAGAGAAGAGGAGGAGAGAAAGAGGAGGAGAGAGAAAGAGGAGGAGAGAAAGAGGAGGAGAGAGCGAGGAGGAGAGGACAGGAGGATGCAACACAGAGGTATTTCTGAGAGAATCCAGGATATCTTTGATACGGTTAAATGGGTTGAGAGATCACTAAGGGAATTTAGGGTTAGAACGAGAGCAGGTTTAGAGATAACAGGTTTAGAGCAGGTTCATAACAGGTTTAGAACAGGTTTAGAACAGGTTTAGAACAGGGAGAACAAGTGTAGAACAGGTTTAGAACAGGTGTAGAACAGGTTTAGAACAGGTTTAGAACAGGTGTAGAACAGGTTTAGAACAGGTTTAGAACAGCTTTAGAACAAGTTTAGAAGGTTTAGGTTTAGGAAGAACAAGTTTAGGCTTAGAGAGGTTTATAACAGGGAACAGGTTTAAGAGAGCAGGTTTAGAACAGGAGAACAGGTTTAGAACAGGTTTAGAACAGGAGAGAACAGGTTTAGAACAGAAGGAGTAGAACAGGTTTAGAACAGGTTTAGAACAGGGGGAAAGAGTAGGAGAGGTTTAGAACAGGAGAGAACAGGTTTAGAACAGGTTTAAAGAGGAGGAGAGAAAGGGGGAGAGGATAAGAGGTTTAGAAGCAGGTTTAGAACAGCTTTAGAACAAGTTTAGAGCAGGTTTATAACAGGTTTATAACAGGTTAAGAACAGGAGATAACAGGAGAGCAAGTTTATAACAGTTTTAGAACAGGTTTATAACAGGTTTAGGAGAGAACAGGGAGAACAGGGAGAAGAGAACAGGTTTAGAACAGAGAAGAACAGGAGAACAAGTGTAGGAGGTTTAGAACAGGAGAGAACAGGTGTAGGAGGAGGTTTAGAACAGGTTTAGAACAGGTTTTATAACAGGTTTAGAGCAGGTTTAGAACAGAGAACAAGTTTAGAGGAGGTTTAGAACAGGTTTAGGAGGAAGAACAGGTTTATAACAGGCTTAGAGCAGGGGGAGAACCGTTTTAGAACAGGTTTATAACAGGTTTAGAGCAGGTTTAGAACAGGTTTAGAACAGGTTTAGAGCAGGTTTATAACAGGTTTAGGAGGTTTACAACAGAGAGAGGTTTAGGAGATAAGGTTTAGAACAGAGGAGGAACAGGTTTAGAACAGGTCTAGAACAGGGAACAGGTTTATCACAGGTTTAGAACACAGAGAGTATTTAGCAATCCATCTATATCTTTAGAACAGGTTAAATGGTTGAGAATCACTAGAAGGGAATTTAGAACAGGTTTAGAACAGGTGTAGAACAGGTTTAGAACAGGTTTAGAACAGGTTTATAACAGGTTTAGAGCAGGTTCAGAACAGGTTTAGAACAGGTTTAGAACAGGGTTAGAACAGGTGTAGAACAGGTGTAGAACAGGTTTAGAACAGGTTTAGAACAGGTTTAGAACAGGTGTAGAACAGGTTTAGAACAGGTTTAGAACAGGTTTTAGAACAGCTTTAGAACAAGTTTAGAACAAGTTTAGAACAAGTTTATAACAGGTTTATAACAGGTTAAGAACAGGTTTATAACAGGCTTATAACAGGCTTAGAGCAGGTTTATAACAGTTTTAGAACAGGTTTATAACAGGTTTAGAGCAGGTTTAGTTTAGCAGGTTTAGAACAGGTGTAGAACAGGTTTAGAACAGGTTTAGAACAGGTTTAGAACAGGTGTAGAACAGGTGTAGAACAGGTGTAGAACAGGTGTAGAACAGGTTTAGAACAGGTTTAGAACAGGTTTAGAACAGGTGTAGAACAGGTTTAGAACAGGTTTTATAACAGGTTTAGAGCAGGTTTAGAACAGCTTTAGAACAGGTTTATAACAGGTTTATAACAGGTTTAGAACAGGTTTATAACAGGTTAGAGAACAGGTTTATAACAGGTTTATAACAGGTTTATAACAGGTTTAGAGCAGGTTTATAACAGTTTTAGAACAGGTTTATAACAGGTTTAGAGCAGGTTTAGAACAGGTGTAGAACAGGTTTAGAACAGGTTTAGAACAGGTTTAGAACAGGTTTAGAACAAGTGTAGAACAGGTGTAGAACAGGTTTAGAACAGGTGTAGAACAGGTTTAGAACAGGTTTAGAACAGGTTTTATAACAGGTTTAGAGCAGGTTTAGAGCAGCTTTAGAACAAGTTTAGAGCAGGTTTATAACAGGTTTATAACAGGTTTATAACAGGTTTAGAACAGGTTTAGAACAGGTTTAGAACAGGTTTAGAACAGGTTTAGAACAGGTTTAGAATAGGTTTGGAACAGGTTTAGAACAGGTTTGGAAAAACAATTTTCGTTCCAGATTAATCTCTCCCTCCCACTCCCACTATTTCCCCCTCTCTCTCCATCCCACCCTCTCTCTCTGTCCCTCTGTCCAAACCATCCTCCCTCCCTCTCCCACTATTTCCCTCTCTCTCTCCATCCCACCCCCTCTCTCTGTCCCTCTGTCCAAACCATCCTCCCTCCCTCTCCCGCTGTTTCCCTCTCTCTCTCCATCCCACCCCCTCTCTCTGTCCCTCTGTCCAAACCATCCTCCCTCCCTCTCCCACTATTTCCCTCTCTCTCTCCATCCCACCCCCTCTCTCTGTCCCTCTGTCCAAACCATCCTCCCTCCCTCTCCCACTATTTCCCTCTCTCTCCATCCCACCCTCTCTCTCTGTCCCTCTGTCCAAACCATCCTCCCTCCCTCTCCCACTATTTCCCTCTCTCTCTCCATCCCACCCTCTCTCTCTGTCCTTCTGTCCAAACCATCCTGCCTCCCACTCCCACTATTTCCCTCTCTCTCCATCCCACCCTCTCTCTCTGTCCCTCTGTCCAAACCATCCTCCCTCCCTCTCCCACTATTTCCCTCTCTCTCTCCATCCCACCCTCTCTCTCTGTTCCTCTGTCCAAACCATCCTCCCTCCCTCTCCCACTATTTCCCTCTCTCTCTCCATCCCACCCTCTCTCTCTGTCCCTCTGTCCAAACCATCCTCCCTCCCTCTCCCGCTGTCAGCAGGAATTGAGTATAAGCTGAGCCAAATGTCAAAGTAATCTGATCCAATTTCTCTGTGCAATTCATCGCTGCATGCTACATAATCCTATCCATGACAAGCATTGCCAAGAGCAGAAACACACACACGCACACACAAACACAAATCCACACAGTGTGCTCATGTCAATATGCCGACACATAATTTCTAGGAATCTGTTCAATTTTATCGCCTCTATTCCGTCGCTATTGAAACATAAGAGGAGAGCAGGAAAGAAAAGGAGGGGGTTGGGGAGGGGGTTGGGGAGGGAGGGAGGTGAGAAGGTTGGAGAAGAGACAGAGATGAGAGGAGTGAAGATATAGAGACAGATGGTTGTGGTTAGGATGGAAGGATGGAGAGATGGAGAGATGGAGAGGTAGGGTAGGTAGAGAGAGATGGAGGGATTGAAGGATGGAGAGGTAGAGGTAGAGGTAGAGGTAGAGGTAGAGGTAGAGGTAGAGGTAGAGGTAGAGGTAGGGTAGAGAGAGATGGAGAGGTAGAGAGATGGAGGGATGGAGAGGTAGAGAGATAGAGAGAGATGGAGAGGTAGAGATGGAGGGATGGAGAGGTGGGGAGATTGAGGGATGGAGAGGTGGAGAAGTAGAGAGAGATGGAGGGATGGAGAGATGTAGAGAGGTAGAGAGATGGAGGGATGGAGAGGTGGAAAGATAGAGAGGTGGAGAGATAGAGGGATGGAGATGTACAGAGGTAGAGAGAGATGGAGGAATGGAGAGGTGAAGATGTAGATAGGTAGAGAGAGATGGATTGATGGAGAGGTGGAGATAGAGAGGTAGAGAGAGATGGAGGGATGGAGAGGTGGAGATATAGAGAGGTAGAGAGAGATGGAGGGATGGAGAGGTGGAGATGAACAGAGGTAGAGAGAGATGGAGAGGTGGAGATGTAGAGAGGTAGAGAGAGATGGAGAGGTGGAGATGTGGCGAGAGATGGAGGAATGGAGAGGTGGAGATGAACAGAGGTAGAGAGAGATGGATGAATGGAGAGGTGAAGATGTAGATAGGTAGAGAGAGATGGATTGATGGAGAGGTGGAGATGTGGAGAGGTAGAGAAAGATGGATTGATGGAGAGGTGGAGATGAACAGAGGTAGAGAGAGATGGATTGATGGAGAGGTGGAGATGTGGAGAGGTAGAGAAAGATGGATTGATGGAGAGGTGGAGATGTGGAGAGGTAGAGAGAGATGGAGGGATGGAGAGGTGGAGATGTTGAGAGAGATGGAGGGATGGAGAGGTGGAGATGTAGAGAGAGATGGAGGGATGGAGGGATGGAGAGGTGGAGAGATGGAGAGATAGAGGGATGGAGATGTACAGAGGTAGAGAGGTAGAGAGAGATGGAGGGATGGAGAGGTGGAGATGTAGAGAGGTAGAGAGAGATGGAGGGCTGGAGAGGTGGAGATGTAGAGAAGTAGAGAGAGATGGAGAGGTGGAGATGTGGAGAAATAGAGAGAGATGGAGGACTGGAGAGATGGAGGGCTGGAGAGGTGGAGATGTAGAGAAGTAGAGAGAGATGGAGAGGTGGAGAGGTGGAGAGGTGGAGATGTGGAGAGGTGGAGAGGTGGAGATGTGGAGAGGTAGAGAGAGACGGATGAATGGAGAGGTGAAGATGTAGATAGGTAGAGAGAGATGGAGGGATGGAGATGGAGAGATAGAGAGATAGAGAGGTAGTGAGATGGAGGGCTGGAGAGGTGGAGATGTAGAGAGATGGAGGAATGGAGGGATGGAGAGGTGGAGAGATGGAGAGATAGAGGGATGGAGATGTACAGAGGTAGAGAGGTAGAGAGAGATGGATGGAGAGGTGGAGATGTTGAGAGATGGAGGGCTGGAGAGGTGGAGATGTAGAGAGAGATGGAGGGATGGAGAGGTGGAGAGATGGAGAGATAGAATGGGATGGAGATGTACAGAGGTAGAGAGGTAGAGAGAGATGGAGGGATGGAGGGTGGAGATAGATAGAGAGGTAGAGAATGGAGATGGAGGGCTGGAGAGGTGGAGATGTAGAGGTAAGTAGAGAGAGATGGAGAGGTGGAGATGTAGAGAGGTAGAGAGCGAGATGGAGGGCTGGAGAGGTGGAGATGTGGAGAGATGGAGGGCTGGAGAGATGGAGAGGATGGAGATGTGGAGATGTAGAGAGGTAGAGAGAGATGGAGGGATGGAGAGGTGGAGAGATGAGAGATAGTGGAGAGATAGAGGGATGGAGAGGTGGAGATGTACAGAGGTAGAGAGAGATGGAGAGAGGTAGAGAGAGATGGAGGAATGGAGGAATGGAGAGATGTGAAGATGTAGATAGGTAGACAGAGATGGATTGATGGAGAGGTGGAGATGTGGAGATAGAGAGTAGAGAGAGATGGAGGGCTGGAGAGGTGGAGATGAACAGAGGTAGAGAGAGATGGAGAGGTGGAGAGGTGGAGATATAGAGAGGTAGAGAGAGATGGAGGGATGGAGAGGTGGAGATGAACAGAGAGTAGAGAGATGGAGAGGTGGAGAGATAGAGGATGGAGAGGTGTGAGAGATGAACAGAGGTAGAGAGAGATGGAGGGATGGAGCAATGGAGAGGTGGAGAGATGGAGAGATAGAGGGATGGAGATGTACAGAGGTAGAGAGGGTAGAGATGGAGGGATGGAGAGGTGGAGATGTAGAGAGATGGAGGGCTAGAGGTGGAGATGTAGAGAGGTGAGAGGAGATGGAGGGATGGAGAGATAGAGATGTACAGAGGTAGAGAGTAGAGAGATGGAGAGGTGGAGATGTGAGAGAGGGAGGGCTGAGAGATGGAGGAGAGAGATGGAGATGGTGGAGATGAACAGGAGAGATAGAGAGATGGATTGATGGAGAGGTGAAGATGTGGAGAGATAGAGGTAGTGAGAGATGGAGGGCTGGAGAGGTGGAGATGTAGAGAAGAGAGAGAGATGGAGGAATGGAGGGATGGAGAGGTGGAGAGATGGAGAGATAGAGGATGGAGATGTACAGAGGTAGAGAGGTAGAGAGAGATGGAGGGATGGAGAGGTGGAGATGTTGAGAGATGGAGGAATGGAGAGGTGGAGATGAACAGAGGTAGAGAGAGATGGATTGATGGAGAGGTGAAGATGTGGAGAGATAGATGGTAGTAGAGAGATGGAGAGGTGGAGAGGTGGAGATATAGAGAGATAGAGAGAGATGGAGGGATGGAGAGGTGGAGATGTAGAGAGGTAGAGAGAGATGGAGAGGTGGAGAGGTGGAGATATAGAGAGAGTAGAGAGAGATGGAGGGATGGAGAGGTGGAGATGTAGAGAGGTAGAGAGAGATGGAGGGATGGAGAGGTGGAGATGAACAGAGGTAGAGAGATGGAGAGGTGGAGATGTGGAGAGATAGAGATGGATGGAGGTAGGTGGAGATGTGGAGAGGTGGAGATGAGAGATGGAGGAATGGAGAGGTGGAGATGAACAGAGGTAGAGAGAGATGGATGAATGGAGAGAGATGGAGATGTAGATAGGTAGAGAGATGGATTGATGGAGAGGTGGAGATGTGGAGAGATAGAGAGGTAGTGAGAGATGGAGGGCTGGAGAGGTGGAGATGTAGAGAGAGATGGAGGGATGGAGCGATGGAGAGGTGGAGAGATGGAGAGATAGAGGGATGGAGATGTACAGAGAGGTAGAGAGGTAGAGAGAGATGGAGGGATGGAGAGGTGGAGATGTAGAGAGGTAGAGAGAGTAGAGAGGTAGAGATGGAGGGATGGAGAGGTGAAGAGATGTAGAGAGGTAGAGAGATGGAGAGGTGGAGATGTGGAGAGGTAGAGAGAATGGAGGAATGGAGAGGTGGAGATGAACAGAGGTAGAGAGATGGAGGGATGGAGAGGTGAAGATGTAGATAGGATAGACAGAGATGGATTGATGGAGAGGTGGAGATGTAGAGAGGTAGATGTGGAGAGATGGAGGGCTGGAGAGATGGAGGGATGGAGAGGTGGAGATATAGAGAGAGATGGAGGGATAGAGAGAGATGGAGGGATGGAGAGGTGGAGATGTACAGAGGTAGAGAGAGATGGAGAGGTGGAGATGTGGAGAGGTAGGAGAGATGGAGAGAGATGGATTGATGGAGAGGTGGAGATGTGGAGGTGGAGATAGAGAGGTAGTGAGAGATGGAGGGCTGGAGAGGTGGAGATGAACAGAGGTAGAGAGAGATGGAGGGATGGAGCAATGGAGAGGTGGAGAGATGGAGAGATGGAGAGGGATGGAGATGAGACAGAGGTAGAGAGGTAGAGAGAGATGGAGGATGGAGAGGTGGAGATGTAGAGATAGAGAGAGAGAGGTAGATGAGGTAGAGAGAGAGATGGAGGGATGGAGAGAGTAGAGATGAACAGAGGTAGAGAGAGATGGATTGATGGAGAGGTGGAGATGTGGAGAGATAGAGAGGTAGTGAGAGATGGAGGGCTGGAGAGGTGGAGATGTAGAGAGAGATGGAGGGATGGAGAGGTGGAGATGAACAGAGGTAGATGTAGAGAGAGAGGTGGATGGAATGGAGAGGTGAAGCTGTAGATAGGTAGAGAGATGGATTGATGGAGAGGTGGAGATGTGGAGAGAGATGGAGAGAGATGGAGAGGTGGAGATGTGGAGAGATAGAGGTAGAGATGGAGGAATGGAGAGGTGAAGAGAGATGAGACAGAGATGGATTGATGAGATGGATTGATGGAGAGATGGAGGGATGGAGATAGATAGAGAGGTAGAGAGAGATGGAGGGATGGAGAGGTGGAGATATAGAGAGTAGTGAGAGATGGAGGAATGGAGAGGTGAAGATGTAGATAGGTAGAGAGAGATGGATTGATGGAGAGGTGGAGATGTGGAGAGATAGAGAGGTAGTGAGAGATGGAGGGCTGGAGAGGTGGAGATGTAGAGAGAGATGGAGGGATGGAGCAATGGAGAGGTGGAGAGATGGAGAGATAGAGGGATGGAGATGTACAGAGGTAGAGAGGTAGAGAGAGATGGAGGGATGGAGAGGTGGAGATGTAGAGAGGTAGAGAGGTAGAGGTAGAGAGAGATGGAGGGATGGAGAGGTAGAGATGAACAGAGGTAGAGAGATGGAGAGGTGGAGATGTGGAGATGAACAGAGGTAGAGAGATGGGAGGGCTGGATGGATTGATGGAGATGGATGGAGATGTGGAGAGATAGAGAGGTAGAGAGAGATGGATGAATGGAGAGGTGGAGATGGTAGAGAGAGATGGAGGAATGGAGGGATGGAGAGGTGGAGAGATGGGAGAGATAGAGGGATGGAGATGTAACAGAGGTAGAGAGGATAGAATGGAGAGAAGATGGAGGGAGATGGAGGGATGGAGAGGTGGAGATGTTGAGAGAGATGGAGGGCTGGAGAGGTGGAGATGTAGAGAGAGATGGAGGGATGGAGCAATGGAGAGGTGGAGAGATGGAGAGATAGAGGGATGGAGATGTACAGAGGTAGAGAGGTAGAGAGAGATGGAGGGATGGAGAGGTGGAGATATAGAGAGGTAGAGAGAGATGGAGGGCTGGAGGGTGGAGATGTAGAGATGTAGAGGTAGAGATGGAGAGGTGGAGATGTGAAGATGAACAGAGGTAGAGCGAGATGGAGGGCTGGAGAGGTGGAGATGTGGAGAGATGGAGAGGCTGGAGAGATGGAGGGATGGAGATGTAGAGAGAGAGAGAGATGGAGGGATGGAGAGGTGGAGAGAGAGGGTGGAGAGATAGAGGGATGGAGATGGAGAGATGTAGAGAGGTAGAGAGAGATGGAGAGGTGGAGATGTGGAGAGGTAGAGAGAGATGGAGGAATGGAGAGGTGGAGATGAACAGAGGTAGAGATGGAGATGGAGGAATGGAGAGGTGAAGATGTAGATAGGTAGACAGAGATGGATTGATGGAGAGGTGGAGATATAGAGAGGTAGAGAGAGATGGAGGGCTGGAGAGGTGGAGATGTGGAGAGATAGAGAGAGATGGAGGGATGGAGAGGTGGAGATGTGGAGAGATAGAGAGAGATGGAGAGGTGGAGATGTGGAGAGGTAGAGATGGAGGAATGGAGAGGTGGAGATAGACAGAGGTAGAGAGATGGAGATTGATGGAGAGGTGGAGATGTGGAGAGATGGAGGGATGGAGGGATGGAGAGGTGGAGATGAACAGAGGTAGAGAGAGATGGAGAGGTGGAGAGGTGGAGATATAGACAGAGGTAGGGAGGTGGAGATGGAGGGATGGAGAGGTGGAGATGTGGAGAGATAGAGAGAGATGGAGGGATGGAGAGGTGGAGATGTGGAGAGATAGAGAGAGATGGAGAGGTGGAGATGTGGAGAGGTAGAGAGAGATGGAGGAATGGAGAGGTGGAGATGAACAGAGGTAGAGAGAGATGGATTGATGGAGAGGTGGAGATGTGGAGAGATGGAGGGATGGAGAGGTGGAGATGAACAGAGGTAGAGAGAGATGGAGAGGTGGAGAGGTGGAGATATAGAGAGGTAGAGAGAGATGGAGGGATGGAGAGGTGGAGATGTGGAGAGATAGAGAGAGATGGAGAGGTGGAGATGTGGAGAGGTGAAGATGTAGATAGGTAGACAGAGATGGATTGATGGAGAGGTGGAGATATAGAGAGGTAGGTAGATGGAGAGATGGAGGGATGGAGGGATGGTGGAGATGAACAGAGGTAGAGAGAGATGGAGAGGTGGAGATGTGGAGAGATAGAGAGAGATGGAGTGATGGAGAGGTGGAGATGTGGAGAGGTAGAGAGATGGAGGAATGGAGAGGTGGAGATGAACAGAGGTAGAGAGAGATGGATGAATGGAGAGGTGAAGCTGTAGATAGGTAGAGAGAGATGGATTGATGGAGAGGTGGAGATGTGGAGAGATAGAGAGGTAGTGAGAGATGGAGGGCTGGAGAGGTGGAGATGTAGAGAGAGATGGAGGGATGGAGCGATGGAGAGGTGGAGAGATGGAGATGTACAGAGGTAGAGAGGTAGAGAGAGATGGAGGGATGGAGAGGTGGAGATGTAGAGAGGTAGAGAGAGATGGAGGGCTGGGGAGGTGGAGATGTAGAGAAGTAGAGAGAGATGGAGAGGTGGAGATGTAGAGAGGTAGAGCGAGATGGAGGGCTGGAGAGGTGGAGATGTGGAGAGATAGAGAGAGATGGAGGGCTGGAGAGATGGAGGGATGGAGAGGTGGAGATGTGGAGCGATAGAGCGAGATGGAGGGCTGGAGAGGTGGAGATGTGGAGAGATAGAGAGAGATGGAGGGCTGGAGAGGTGGAGATGTAGAGATGTAGAGAGGTAGAGAGAGAGAGAGAGAGAGAGAGAAACAGGGACAGAAAGAGTGAGAACGAGCGTAAGGAAGAAAATTAACTTAACCAACCCCTGTGTTTGAGAATCACTGGGCAGAACTGTTGTCACCATAGCAACCCGCCTTATCAACCCGTCAAATAAAACAACATGAAACATGGTTACCATGGTGATACGCTATAATGTATACGTTATCTTCATCGGCATTCGTTTCATTGGATTTTATTCCTTACTTTTGTTTTCCTTCTTGTGTTCATGTTTTTCTTTCTCATCTCTTGACGCTCTTTTTCTCCTTCTCCCTCTCCCTCTCCTTCCCTATCCTTCTCCCTCTCCCTCTCCTTCCCTATCCTTCTCCCTCTCCCTCTCCTTCCCTATCCTTCTCCCTCTCCCTCCTCCTCTCCCTCTCCTTCCCTATCCTTCTCCCTCTCCCTCCTCCTCTCCCTCTCCTTCCCTATCCTTCTCCCTCTCCCTCTCCTTCCCTATCCTTCTCCCTCTCCCTCTCCTTCCCTATCCTTCTCCCTCTCCCTCTCCTTCCCTATCCTTCTCCCTCTCCCTCTCCTTCCCTATCCTTCTCCCTCTCCCTCTCCTTCCCTATCCTTCTCCCTCTCCCTCCTTCCCTATCCTTCTCCCTCTCCCTCTCCTTCCCTATCCTTCTCCCTCTCCCTCTCCTTCCCTATCCTTCTCCCTCTCCCCCCTCCTCTCCCTCTCCTTCCCTATCCTTCTCCCTCTCCCCCTCCTCTCCCTCTCCTTCCCTATCCTTCCCTATCCTTCTCCCTCTCCCTCTCCTTCCCTATCCTTCTCCCTCTCCCCCTCCTCTCCCTCTCCTTCCTATCCTTCTCCCTCTCCCCCTCCTCTCCCTCTCCTTCCCTATCATTCTCCTCATCCCCCTCCTCTCCCTCTCCTTCCCTATCCTTCTCCCTCTCCCCCCCCCTCCTCTCCCTCTCCTTCCCTATCCTTCTCCCTCTCCCCTCCTCTCCTATCCTTCTCCCTCTCTCCCTCCTCTCCCTCTCCTTCCTATCCTTCTCCCTCTCCCCCTCCTCTCCCTCTCCTTCCCCATCCTTCTCCCTCTCCCCCTCCTCTCCCTCTCCTTCCCTATCCTTCTCCCTCTCCCTCTCCTTCCCTCTCCTTCTCCCTCTCCCCCTCCTCTCCCTCCCTCTCCTTCCCTATCCTTCTCCCTCTCCCTCTCCTTCCCTATCTTTCTCCCTCTCCCCCTCCTCTCCCTCTCCTTCCCTATCCTTCTCCTCTCCCCCCTCCTCTCCCTCTCCTTCCCTATCCCTTCTCCCTCTCCCCCTCCTCTCTCCCTCTCCTTCTCCCTCTCCCCCTCCTCTCCCTATCCTTCTCCCTCTCCCCCTCTCCCTCTCCTTCCCTATCCTTCTCCCTCTCCTCTCCCTCTCCTTCTCCCTCTCCCCCTCCTCTCCCTCTCCTTCCCTATCCTTCTCCCTCTCCCCCTCCTCTCCCTCTCCTTCCCTATCCTTCTCCCTCTCCCCCTCCTCTCCCTCTCCTTCCCTATCCTTCTCCCTCTCCCCCTCCTCTCCCTCTCCTTCCCTATCTTTCTCCCTCTCCCCCTCCTCTCCCTCTCCTTCCCTATCCTTCTCCCTCTCCCCCCTCCTCTCCCTCTCCTTCCCTATCCTTCTCCCTCTCCCCCCTATCTCCTCTCCCTCTCCTTCCCTCTCCTTCTCCCTCTCCCCCTCCTCTCCCTCTCCTTCCCTATCCTTCTCCCTCTCCCCCTCCTCTCCCTCTCCTTCCCTATCCTTCTCCCTCTCCCCCCCCTCCTCTCCCTCTCCTTCCCTATCCTTCTCCCTCTCCCCCTCCTCTCCCTCTGACACAGGCACAAACATAGAAAAGTGAGAATGGCGCTGGACTGAATTTTAGATTTCTAGAAATAGTTTCCAACGAAAAGAGCTTCTGGACATACTGCTCGCCCTAATCCCCAGAGACGGCGATATCGAGGCTGACATAAGGGCACCCTGATGACCTACAGTGGTGAGTCAATAATAACCCTCTGTTCTGTTGGCGAATGGCCAATCACTGGAGAATAAAATGGACGGCGACGTTCGAGACAACCACTTTCAACGGAACCGGAAGAAACTGTCCAATGTTTCTCGGAAACTTGGCTGAACAAAGACATGGATAATATTCCAGCTGGTGTTCCTACGCATCATCGGAACAAAAACGGCAGCATCGTTAACAACAGGTGGTGTTTCTACATCGGAACAAAACGGCAGCATCGTTAACAACAAGTGGTGTGTAATCTCTAATATTAAGGGGCGTCTCGAGGTTGTGCTCACCTGAATTAGAATACCTCATGGTATTCAAATACTTCAGCCACCCAAGTCATAGACTGTTCTCTCTGCTACAGCACAACATGCAGTACTGACACACCAAGTCATAGACTGTCCTCTCTGCTACAGCACAACATGCAGTACTGACACATCAAGTCATAGACTGTTCTCTCTGCTACAGCACAACATGCAGTACTGACACCAAGTCATAGACTGTTCTCTCTGCTACAGCACAACATGCAGTACCGACACACAAAGTCATAGACTGTTCTCTCTGCTACAGCACAACATGCAGTACCGACACACCAAGTCATAGACTGTTCTCTCTGCTACAGCACAACATGCAGTACTGACACTTCAAGTCTGGAACCAACAGGATCCTGAACAGCTTCAACCCCAATCCATAAAACTGCTAAATAGTTAGCTCAATAGCTAGCTCAATAGCTAGCTCAATAGCTAGCTCAATAGCTAGCTCAATAGCTAGCTCAATAGCTAGCTCAATAGCTAGCTCAATAGTTTGCTCAATAGTTTGCTCAATAGTTTGCTCAATAGTTTGCTCAATAGTTTGCTCAATAGTTTGCTCAATAGTTTGCTCAATAGTTTGCTCAATAGTTTGCTCAATAGTTTGCTCAATAGTTTGTTAAATAGTTTGTTAAATAGTTTGTTAAATAGTTTGTTAAATAGTTTGTTAAATAGTTTGTTAAATAGTTTGTTAAATAGTTTGTTAAATAGTTTGTTAAATAGTTTGTTAAATAGTTTGTTAAATAGTTAGTTAAATAGTATGTGTAGTGGCTTCCTTTCGTCTTTACCATAGCCACTGCCCAAGCCTGAAGCGGGGTTGTTTGGTACGCATACAGTCCACACTCAAGGTTTCCAAACGGCCAAACATTCCATGACATCCAGGGATATGGTGCAACAAAAATGTTTATTCTTCTTATATCTAACAAATAAATGAGTCTCAATCAACTTAAGCACAAAATACTTGATATGGAAAATACATATTATGACCTGTATGTCTGTATGTCTGTCTGTATGGTCAAAAAACTATACCGCTCCCGCGTCTAGCAAGGACTCCCTCTCCCGAAGGCCCAACTTCCTGCCTTTATCCTAACACAATTACCACAATACAATGAACAGGCAAGAGGGGGGGCCAAATGTCCGAGTTACACTAACAACAAATTAATATATCTCAATCGGGTAAATATAAATCATAAAGGTACGTACCTAATATTTCATCATTTACATTCATATTTAATATATTTACACAAATATACATGGAGCTCCATATGTTCGGTCTTTTATACAAATATGTCCAAATCGGCTCTAACATACCGGCCCCTAATTGTTGACTGCACTGAATGCACAACAATTACTTAATATTCAAACATAGAGCCAATACACAAAACATTCTATACCAGAGCACTATTACAGTTTATAGCTATATACAAATATACAAGGTACCATATAGGAAAATAGTCCATAGATCTCAGTCTGAGTTGAAGTGTAAAGGTGTTCAACTTCGAAAAATGTCAAGAGTTTGACATCCAAAAATGTATGACATCAAAGAATGTAAGAGTACGACATCAACGAATCAGAGGTGCACGTGATTCTAAGATGGAGCACTGTGTGTGTGTGTGTGTCACTCCGTCGCCTCAAGGAGCAGACAGAGTTTATTGATAGGTCTCTGTAAGATATTGGTCTTAGTCTTAACCATGACGCTCCGGACAAGACCTTTGGCCCCTGGCAAAGCCTCCACCACACGCCCCATTAGCCAAGAGTTCCTTGGGGCGGTGTCATCGACGATGACCACGAGGTCACCAGGACTGAAGTTTCTCTTAGTTTTGTTCCACTTGTTCCGCTCCTGCATAAGTAGAAGATACTCCTGATCCATCTCTTCCAGAAGAGCTCAGTGATATATTGTACTTGCTTCCATCTCCTTCGTGAGTATAGGTCGCTTCTCTGGAATAGTCCTGGTGGCAGGACTGGCTTAGCTTTCAGATGAAGCAGATGGTTCGGAGTCAGGGTTCTAGATCATTAGGGTCATTTGTTACAGTAGTGATTGGTCTGTCGTTCTAATCGCCTCAACTTCACACAAGGCTGTCTGCAAAGACTCATCATCCAGTACTTGCTCTTTAAGGACTGAATAGAGGATCTTTTTCACCAGTCGGATCAACCTCTCCCATACCCCCATGGTGGGCTCAGAGGAGGGTTGAATGACCATGTCACTCCTTCCTTCAGTAATTCTTTTTGAATCTTGTTGTGATCCAGCTCTTTCATAGCTTCTCCTAGCTCTCTGTGTGTTCCAACAAAGTTGGTGCCATTGTCTGTTCTGATACTTGTTACTGGGCCCCTTCGACAGATGAACCTGCGCAGGGCATTGATGCAGGAATCAGTATCCAGATAACTAGCAACTTCTAGATGGACAGCTCGACTCACGAGGCAAGTAAAGATCACACCATAACGCTTCACATGAACGCGGCCTCGCTTCACCTCTATGGGGCCGAAGTAATCTATGCCCACATGGGTGAAAGGCGGAAAATCAGGTGACACCCGATCTTGTGGAAGGTCGGCCATCTTCTGTTCTCCAGCTCTAGCTTGCATCCGCCTGCAAAAGACACAGCTCTTAAGGATCTTCCTTGCTAAAGAGTTGGCACAGGGTATCCAATATCGCTGGCGAAGTCTAGAAAGCATGTGACGTCTCCCAGAGTGGCCAACCTGCTCATGGATGTGGAGTAAGATCAGTCTAGAGATGTAAGAGTCTTTGGGCAGGATCATAGGATTCTTTAGTTCCGTAGGCATAGCAGCTTTGCTTAACCTTCCTCCTACTCTCAGAATCCCATTGTCTACAATTGGATCAAGCTTACAGATTGAGCCACTTCTCTTGGCACATTGTTTTCCTTTCACAACTAGTGCAATTTCTTGTTTAAAGTGATGCCGTTGTTCAAATCGAATGATGACCTTTTTCTGCTTCATCTAGGTCGTCCACAGACAGGCTTTCTTTTCCAAACGTCAGTTTGAACTTGTCAATTTGTTCCTTCAGTGAGTTTGTCAGACTCTGATCTGGTCTTGGATCGGTTTGAGTGAGAATTTTCCTTTTCTGGCTTAACTGTAGGAGACGTTTCTTCAGTTTCAGCATCCAGGCAACTGCTTTCTTCAAGCTGTTCCATGTTGAATAGTACTCAATCAGTTTGCTGGTTGGACTCTTTTCTTCCACACTTGTATGGTTTATGATTACGTCTTTTCTCACCTCTGGATCATCCGGAGGGATGGAGCCAATCTCCTCGGGGACTTTCGGCCATTGAGTTTCTGTTTTCTCCAGGAATTCTGGTCCTTTACGCCATCTCTTTGAGTTCAGGAACATTTCAACATGTAATCCTCTTGAGGCATCATCGGCTGGGTTGTGTTTTGAGTTCAAATATCTCCACTGTTTTGCTTTCGATAGGTCACGGATCATAGCAACCCTATTAGCCACAAAGGTATGGAATCTCTTGGTATCATTGCGGATGTATTTTAGCACAGACTGGCTGTCCGTCCAAAAAAGTTGACTCCTCAAGTTCAATCTGGAGCTCCAACCCTAACATCCTGTCCACTCGCACTGCCAGTGTTGCTGCAGCAAGTTCCAGTCTGGGGATTGTCATCTGCTTGAGTGGAGTCACCCTTGATTTCCCCAGTATGAATGCAATGTGAACCTTTTCCATACCGTTTGTGAACCTAAGGTAACTTGCCGTGCCATAACCTTGTTCACTTGCATCACCGAAGTGATGCAGCTGTGCAGTCTTGACTTGACCAAAGTTCTCAGGCATCATACACCTGTCTATCTGGAATCTGGAGAGCTGGTCCAGCTCTGAGAGCCATCTCTGCCATGAAATAGAGTGTTCTTCAGGGATGACTTCGTCCCATCCACACTTCAGCTTGCAGAGCACTTGAAGAATTTGCTTTGCCTTTAATACAAATGGGGCGAGGAAACCTAATGGATCATAAATAGAGCTGACAGTTGAGAGAATACCTCTTCTTGTAAGGGGTCTGTTCTTGACAGTGACTCGGAAGGTAAATGCATCACTTTCAATGTTCCATCGGATTCCAAGTGCTCTTTCAACAGGCAGCTTTTCTCTGTCCAGGTCCAGTTCTTTTATCTGCTTGGCTTTGTGTTCATCAGGGATAGAAGCCAGCACAGTGCGGCTGTTGCTGACCCACTTGGTCAATTTGAACCCACCCTGAGAGCACACATCCCTGAGGTTTTTCGTGAGAGCTATGGCTTGTTCTTCTGTGGCCACTGACTTGAGGCAGTCATCAACATAGAAGTTGGACTTGACTGTTTGAATTACCTCTTCATCGTACCTCTCACAGTTTTCTTCTGCAGTCCTTCGCAGTGCAAAGTTTGCACAACTTGGAGAGGATATAGCACCAAAAAGATGTACCGTCATTCTGTACTCCAATCTTTTGTTAGTATCACCATCCGGCCACCATAGGAATCGCAGGAAGTCTAAGTAATCTTCATGGACACGTACTTGATGGAACATTCCTTCGATGTCTGCCATCATGGCAATGTGCTCTTGCCGAAATCTTAGCAAGACTCCTATAAGCGTGTTTGCCAGGTCGGGGCCTTGAAGGAGTTCACTGTTAAGAGATATACCTTTATAGGATGATGAACAGTCAAACACTACTCGTATCGTTCCTTTGCGCTTATGGTGAACGCCATGGTGTGGTATGTACCATACCTTGCCTTTCTCTCTGAGGAGCTGTTCTTGTGGTACCTTCTCGGCATAACCTTTTGTTATCATCTCTTCCATGAAGCCTTTGTACTCTGCAGCGTAACCTTTGTCCTTCTTGAACTTAATGATAATATTTAGAGCCCGCTGCTTTGCCATGTCACGATTGTTTGGCAGGACTACATCTGTTTTGCGAAAGGGCAACGGTAAGTAGTAGTGATGGTCTTTGAGGGTTATGGAGCTTGATACGATCTCCATAAACCTACGATCCTCAGCTGACATCTCACTTTTCTCTTCATACCCTCTCTCAGGGAAGTCATGGTTGTACTGATTTACAAGAAGAACCCCCAGGTCGGCAATTGAGATACGATTGGCCATCACCGTAGGATGCCCAGATTCTTCTGCCATGGTACAATTGTTAAGAGGACCGTTCATCACCCATCCAAAGAGAGTTTTCACTGCATACGGTCCGTTGCCTTGGCTATTTATGATTTTCCAGGGTTCCATTGCCTTCGGAGCATTTACGCCAATCAGGAGTTCGACGTCAAGCCAATTTCCTTCAACTGAACTTCTTTCAGGTATGGCCACCTTTTGAGATCTTTCTGAGTGGGAATGTTCTCTCTTGTCACTGGGATCTTATTTTGGGTGTAGACCTTTGGTAATGCAAGAAATGTGTCACCTTCCACATTGCCAATCTCTAATCCAGATATTTCAAAGCTCTTGGTAGGACTCTCCTGCCCCATTGTGCGTAGCAGAATTTCAGTCTCACTGCCTTTAGCTTGCATCTGCCTCATGAGTCTCTCCGTACAAAATGTTGCTGAGCTACCAGAATCGAGAAATGCATAGGTTAACGTAGACTTGCTTCCATTTGCCATCTTTACTTGAACTGGCACAATCGCAAGTGCACAATCTGTACCGGCCCCGGTATCTTCACCAGCTTCCAGTGAAACAAGAACACTGCTGACAGTCTCCTCCCGCTTTACTGCTACACCCCTCGTATCTGCCTTCAGAGATCTAAATCTCTCTCTTCCTTCAATGTGCAGGATAGTGGGGTGCCTTCTTGACATTTCTGACAGGTCATCCTTCTTTTACATTCTTTGCTTAAGTGTCCTCTCATCAAACAGCCAAAACAAAGGCCTTTTGATCTCAGAAACTCAACCTTGGCTTCGTGTGGCTGTGCCTTCACCTGTTGGCAGTCGACCAGGAAATGCTCACCAGTGCAAAATACACATGAGATACTGGGAGCATCAGAAGGGTAGGTGCCTGGTTTCTTGATTTTGAATGTTTGTTCTTTTAGAGGTTTTTCCGAGTTACAATCTGCCACTACATCTACTGCAGTGGCAAAGCTGCTTCCCCTACTCTTGGATTTGAACTGCTGTTTAAAGACAGCTTCTGTTTTGGTTTTAAAAACCTTTTGTTGGTCAGGGATCTTGGATATCTCCGTACAACGGATCCTGCAGTATTTTGGCCTGTTTTTCCATGAACGTCACAAGGTCACTGAACTGGGCCCTCAGGTGGCTTCTCTCTAAAATATCACATGCCGTAGACCTCCATTTTTCCCTTAGTTTGTAAGGAAGTTTTGACATGATCAACTTTATGTTGGAGGGAAGATTAAGCTCTTCCATGTTCTGTAGGTCTTGCATAGCGTTACAGCATCCTCTAAGATAGAGTGCATAGCCACCCAGTCCCTTTCCATCATCCGGTTTGATGTGTATCCAGTTCCAAGCTTTTTCCATATAAGCAGTGGTGACTTTGATTTCATTGCCAAAGTGTTCCTTTAACAACCTCTTGGCCTCTGCATAGCCTCTTCTGGCTTCCATATGCAGACAACTACGGACCAGATCCTTGGGCTGACCAGAGGTGTACTGTTCCAGGTAATAGAGCCTATCCTGGTGACTGCTTGTCTTATCTTCTATTCCATGCTCAAATGCACGCATAAATGGCCTAAAGTTTAGAGGATCACCGTCAAACATGGGTATCTCCCTAACAGGGAGTGTGGCCTGTTTGTGCTGTAGTACAAGGAGGTCAGCAATTTCATTCTGCCTTTGCATGACAGTAGTGAGGTTATCATGGCTGGTATTATGGCTGATACCCGCAGTGTTGATTCTGTGTTGATTGCTAGACCTCGATGTTGGCTGCTGAAGGGTGTGGTTTATGACTGTTTTCTGAATAGGTTTTGATGGCTTTGTGGTCGGTTGTTGTAAAACTCTTTGTAGTGGGGTCTTTGGAACTGCACCTAATGCAGAAAATGCAACAGGTGATGGTGCAGGTTCCTTATAGACCTCGGGTTCCTGGTTCTCATAATAAGAGTTCATTCCATCTTCTTGGCTTAGAAAATGGGCTGCCACAGAATGGGATTGAGAAGTTGACTCAACACTCTCCAGGACCTTCAGTTTGGCATTATATGCTGCTATGTCCGTTTCCAGTGCCATGTTTTCCATCCTAACATTCAGTTGAGCTTTCTGTTGTTCCAGTTGAGCTTTCTGTTGTTCCAGTTGAGCTTTCTCCAGTTCCAATGCATGCTTGTCCTGTAATGATGCTTGGCGAGCTAGTAGAGCTGCTCGTTCTGCCTCAGCTTTTAGGCGTGCAGAGGACACTGAGGAAGCAGTTTTAGAAGACTTTGTTTTACTTGATGTTTTTGACACATTGGAAATGCTGTCGTGTGGTTCAATGAGCGTTTGTGGCTCGATTTCAGCTTTTTTCCATATTTCCACCTCTTTCAGGAAATGTTCATAAGTTCTCATTCTTGGTTGATAATAGTTAATGCTCTCCTGTTCGTGTTCCTCCTCTGTGACCAGCTCTAGCACAGAATCATGAGCATTCTTAAAGTCATTGAGAACAGCATGGAATGCTTCAAGACTCTCATCCACAGTTTCAATGTTTCCTCCATCAACAAGAAGGGCTTTTATTTCATTCATTTTGCGTGTACACACCAAGTTTGCCTCTCCGGGCTGCATAGAGTGAATTTAGATGCTCCTCTGCCCTCTCCAGTGGAGTCTTATTTGGGATTTCATCCTCCATCATTCACTTTTAGTTCACTCAATTTACAATGACACGGTTGTTGGTTTTTGATTGTTAAACGTAATGCCCCTTTAGACCTCCTTTAATGCTTTAAAAACACAGTCCTCCATTTCAGCATATTGACCCATTTTGAATTGAACATGTGCAAGTTCGGCATTTTAGATGCGTTTTAAACATTTCATCCCATTATAAGTTGTCCCTTTAATGAAGTTTAAACACGCAGTATCTTCAGATCCTTAGATTGCAATTTGTTGCGTTGATGCATTGCATTTCCACGTTAGGCCAAATATTAGACATAAGATTAGGCTACATTGTGCATAGGATCTCAGTGTTTCCCAAACTTAAACTTCTTAATTGTTTTCACAACGCTGTGTTTTGAATTCCATTCCCAAGTTTATCAAACATTCCAATTAAAAGCACATTTGCGCTTCCATAATATGCATGATCAAATGATCGCATTGAACAGGGCAGCTCATTCATTCGCAGTGGTTACTCACGGCTGGCGAATTCTAGGAGTTCAAATCCTTCCAAGCGAGCTGTCCTTACGATCCGGATGCAATTACAAATAGAACAATATCCAGCGTGTGTCCGAACCGGAGATTTCCTTCCGATAGTAATCCTTCGCGGAGTTTTTTGACTTGAATGTAGTGGCTTCCTTTCGTCTTTACCATAGCCACTGCCCAAGCCTGAAGCGGGGTTGTTTGCTACGCATACAGTCCACACTCAAGGTTTCCAAACGGCCAAACATTCCATGACATCCAGGGATATGGTGCAACAAAAATGTTTATTCTTCTTATATCTAACAAATAAATGAGTCTCCAATCAACTTAAAGCACAAAATACTTGATATGGAAAATACATATTATGACCTGTATGTCTGTATGTCTGTCTGTATGGTCAAAAAACTATACCGCTCCCGCGTCTAGCAAGGACTCCCTCTCCCGAAGGCCCAACTTCCTGCCTTTATCCTAACACAATTACCACAATACAATGAACAGGCAAGAGGGGGGGCCAAATGTCCGAGTTACACTAACAACAAATTAATATATCTCAATCGGGTAAATATAAATCATAAAGGTACGTACCTAATATTTCATCATTTACATTCATATTTAATATATTTACACAAATATACATGGAGCTCCATATGTTCGGTCTTTTATACAAATATGTCCAAATCGGCTCTAACAGTATGTTAAAATAGTTAGTTAAATAGTTAGCTAAATAGTTAGTTAAATAGTATGTTAAAATAGTTAGTTAAATAGTTAGTTAAATAGTATGTTAAAATAGTTAGTTAAATAGTTAGTTAAATAATTAGTTAAATAGTTAGTTAAATAGTTAGTTAAATAATTAGTTAAATAGTTAGTTAAATAGTATGTTAAATAGTTAGTTAAATAATTAGTTAAATAGTATGTTAAAATAGTTAGTTAAATAGTTAGCTAAATAATTAGTTAAATAGTTAGTTAAATAGTTAGTTAAATAGTTAGTTAAATAGTATGTTAAAATAGTTAGTTAAATAGTTAGCTAAATAGTTAGCTAAATAGTTAGTTAAATAGTATGTTAAAATAGTTAGTTAAATAGTTAGTTAAATAATTAGTTAAATAGTTAGTTAAATAATTAGTTAAATAGTTAGTTAAATAGTATGTTAAATAGTTATTTAAAATAATTAGTTAAATAGTTAGTTAAATAGTTAGTTAAATAGTATGTTAAAATAGTTAGTTAAATAGTATGTTAAAATAGTTAGTTAAAATAGTTAGTTAAATAGTTAGTTAAAATAGTTAGTTAAATAGTTAGTTAAATAGTTAGCTAAATAGTTAGTTAAATAGTATGTTAAAATAGTTAGCTAAATAGTTAGTTAAATAGTATGTTAAATAGTATGTTAAATAGTTAGTTAAAATAGTTAGTTAAATAATTAGTTAAATAGTTAGTAAAATAATTAGTTAAATAGTTAGTTAAATAGTATGTTAAATAGTTAGTTAAATAATTAGTTAAATAGTATGTTAAAATAGTTAGTTAAATAGTTAGTTAAATAGTATGTTAAAATAGTTAGCTAAATAGTTAGCTAAATAGTTAGTTAAATAGTATGTTAAAATAGTTAGTTAAATAGTTAGTTAAATAGTATGTTAAAATAGTTAGTTAAATAGTTAGTTAAATAATTAGTTAAATAGTTAGTTAAATAATTAGTTAAATAGTTAGTTAAATATTATGTTAAATAGTTATTTAAAATAATTAGTTAAATAGTTAGTTAAATAGTTAGTTAAATAGTATGTTAAAATAGTTAGTTAAATAGTATGTTAACTAGTTAGTTAAAATAGTTAGTTAAATAGTTAGCTAAATAGTTAGTTAAATAGTTAGTTAAATAGTATGTTAAATAGTTAGTTAAAATAGTTAGTTAAATAGTTAGTTAAAATAGTTAGTTAAATAGTTAGTTAAATAGTTAGCTAAATAGTTAGTTAAATAGTATGTTAAAATAGTTAGTTAAATAGTTAGCTAAATAGTTAGTTAAATAGTATGTTAAATAGTATGTTAAATAGTTAGTTAAAATAGTTAGTTAAATAGTTAGTTAAAATAGTTAGTTAAATAGTTAGTTAAATAGTTAGCTAAATAGTTAGTTAAATAGTATGTTAAAATAGTTAGTTAAATAGTTAGCTAAATAGTTAGTTAAATAGTATGTTAAATAGTATGTTAAATAGTTAGTTAAAATAGTTAGTTAAATAGTATGTTAAATAGTTAGTTAAATAATTAGTTAAATAGTTAGTTAAATAGTATGTTAAATAGTTAGTTAAATAATTAGTTAAATAGTATGTTAAAATAGTTAGTTAAATAGTTAGCTAAATAATTAGTTAAATAGTTAGTTAAATAGTTAGTTAAATAGTATGTTAAAATAGTTAGTTAAATAGTTAGCTAAATAGTTAGCTAAATAGTTAGTTAAATAGTATGTTAAAATAGTTAGTTAAATAGTTAGTTAAATAGTATGTTAAAATAGTTAGTTAAATAGTTAGTTAAATAATTAGTTAAATAGTTAGTTAAATAATTAGTTAAATAGTTAGTTAAATAGTATGTTAAATAGTTATTTAAAATAATTAGTTAAATAGTTAGTTAAATAGTTAGTTAAATAGTATGTTAAAATAGTTAGTTAAATAGTATGTTAACTAGTTAGTTAAAATAGTTAGTTAAATAGTTAGCTAAATAGTTAGTTAAATAGTTAGTTAAATAGTATGTTAAATAGTTAGTTAAAATAGTTAGTTAAATAGTTAGTTAAAATAGTTAGTTAAATAGTTAGTTAAATAGTTAGCTAAATAGTTAGTTAAATAGTATGTTAAAATAGTTAGTTAAATAGTTAGCTAAATAGTTAGTTAAATAGTATGTTAAATAGTATGTTAAATAGTTAGTTAAAATAGTTAGTTAAATAGTATGTTAAAATAGTTAGTTAAATAGTTAGCTAAATAGTTAGTTAAATAGTATGTTAAAATAGTTAGTTAAATAGTTAGTTAAATAGTATGTTAAAATAGTTAGTTAAATAGTTAGTTAAATAATTAGTTAAATAGTTAGTTAAATAGTTAGTTAAATAGTTAGTTAAATAGTATGTTAAATAGTTAGTTAAATAATTAGTTAAATAGTATGTTAAAATAGTTAGTTAAATAGTTAGCTAAATAATTAGTTAAATAGTTAGTTAAATAGTTAGTTAAATAGTTAGTTAAATCATTAGTTAAATAGTATGTTAAATAGTTAGTTAAATTGTTAGTTGAATAGTTAGTTAAATAGTATGTTAAATAGTTAGTTAAAATAGTTAGTTAAATAGTTAGTTAAATAGTTAGTTAAATAGTATGTTAACTAGTTAGTTAAAATAGTTAGTTAAATAGTTAGCTAAATAGTTAGTTAAATAGTTAGTTAAATAGTATGTTAAATAGTTAGTTAAAGTAGTTAGTTAAATAGTTAGATAAATAGTTAGTTAAATAGTTAGTTAAAATAGTTAGTTAAAGTAGTTAGTTAAATAGTTAGATAAATAGTTAGTTAAATAGTTAGTTAAAATAGTTAGTTAAATAGTTAGTTAAATAATTAATTAAATAGTTAGTTAAATAGTTAGTTACATAATTAGTTAAATAGTATGTTAAATAGTATGTTAAATAGTTAGTTGAATAGTTAGTTAAATAGTATGTTAAATAGTTAGTTAAAATAGTTAGTTAAATAGTTAGCTAAATAGTTAGTTAAATAGTTAGTTAAATAGTATGTTAAATAGTTAGTTAAAATAGTTAGTTAAATAGTTCGCTAAATAGTTAGTTAAATAGTTAGTTAAATAGTTAGTTAAATAGTATGTTAAAATAGTTAGTTAAATAATTAGTTAAATAGTATGTTAAAATAGTTAGTTAAATAGTTGGTTAAATAGTATGTTAAAATAGTTAGTTAAAATAGTTAGTTAAATAGTTAGTTAAATAGTTAGCTAAATAGTTAGTTAAATAGTATGTTAAAATAGTTAGTTAAATAGTTAGCTAAATAGTTAGTTAAATAGTATGTTAAATAGTATGTTAAATAGTTAGTTAAAATAGTTAGTTAAATAGTTAGTTAAATAGTTAGTTAAATAGTTAGTTAAATAGTATGTTAAATAGTTAGTTAAATAATTAGTTAAATAGTATGTTAAAATAGTTAGTTAAATAGTTAGCTAAATAGTTAGTTAAATAGTTAGTTAAATAGTATGTTAAATAGTTATTTAAAATAATTAGTTAAATAGTTAGTTAAATAGTTAGTTAAATAGTATGTTAAAATAGTTAGTTAAATAGTTAGTTAAAATAGTTAGTTAAATAGTTAGTTAAATAGTTAGCTAAATAGTTAGTTAAATAGTATGTTAAAATAGTTAGTTAAATAGTTAGCTAAATAGTTAGTTAAATAGTATGTTAAATAGTATGTTAAATAGTTAGTTAAAATAGTTAGTTAAATAGTATGTTAAAATAGTTAGTTAAATAGTTAGCTAAATAGTTAGTTAAATAGTATGTTAAAATAGTTAGTTAAATAGTTAGTTAAATAGTATGTTAAAATAGTTAGTTAAATAGTTAGTTAAATAATTAGTTAAATAGTTAGTTAAATAGTTAGTTAAATAGTTAGTTAAATAGTATGTTAAATAGTTAGTTAAATAATTAGTTAAATAGTATGTTAAAATAGTTAGTTAAATAGTTAGCTAAATAGTTAGTTAAATAGTTAGTTAAATAGTATGTTAAATAGTTAGTTAAAATAGTTAGTTAAATAGTTCGCTAAATAGTTAGTTAAATAGTTAGTTAAATAGTTAGTTAAATAGTATGTTAAAATAGTTAGTTAAATAATTAGTTAAATAGTATGTTAAAATAGTTAGTTAAATAGTTGGTTAAATAGTATGTTAAAATAGTTAGTTAAAATAGTTAGTTAAATAGTTAGTTAAATAGTTAGCTAAATAGTTAGTTAAATAGTATGTTAAAATAGTTAGTTAAATAGTTAGCTAAATAGTTAGTTAAATAGTATGTTAAATAGTATGTTAAATAGTTAGTTAAAATAGTTAGTTAAATAGTTAGTTAAAATAGTTAGTTAAATAGTTAGTTAAATAGTTAGCTAAATAGTTAGTTAAATAGTATGTTAAAATAGTTAGTTAAATAGTTAGCTAAATAGTTAGTTAAATAGTATGTTAAATAGTATGTTAAATAGTTAGTTAAAATAGTTAGTTAAATAATTAGTTAAATAGTTAGTTAAATAATTAGTTAAATAGTTAGTTAAATAGTATGTTAAATAGTTAGTTAAATAATTAGTTAAATAGTATGTTAAAATAGTTAGTTAAATAGTTAGCTAAATAATTAGTTAAATAGTTAGTTAAATAGTTAGTTAAATAGTTAGTTAAATAGTATGTTAAAATAGTTAGTTAAATAGTTAGCTAAATAGTTAGCTAAATAGTTAGTTAAATAGTATGTTAAAATAGTTAGTTAAATAGTTAGTTAAATAGTATGTTAAAATAGTTAGTTAAATAGTTAGTTAAATAATTAGTTAAATAGTTAGTTAAATAATTAGTTAAATAGTTAGTTAAATAGTATGTTAAATAGTTATTTAAAATAATTAGTTAAATAGTTAGTTAAATAGTTAGTTAAATAGTATGTTAAAATAGTTAGTTAAATAGTTAGTTAAAATAGTTAGTTAAATAGTTAGTTAAATAGTTAGCTAAATAGTTAGTTAAATAGTATGTTAAAATAGTTAGTTAAATAGTTAGCTAAATAGTTAGTTAAATAGTATGTTAAATAGTATGTTAAATAGTTAGTTAAAATAGTTAGTTAAATAGTATGTTAAAATAGTTAGTTAAATAGTTAGCTAAATAGTTAGTTAAATAGTATGTTAAAATAGTTAGTTAAATAGTTAGTTAAATAGTATGTTAAATAGTATGTTAAATAGTTAATTAAATAATTAGTTAAATAGTATGTTAAATAGTTAGTTAAATAATTAGTTAAATAGTATGTTAAAATAGTTAGTTAAATAATTAGTTAAATAGTTAGTTAAATAGTTAGTTAAATAGTTAGTTAAATAGTATGTTAAATAGTTAATTAAATAATTAGTTAAATAGTATGTTAAATAGTTAGTTAAATAGTATGTTAAATAGTATGTTAAAATAGTTAGTTAAATAGTTAGCTAAATAGTTAGTTAAATAGTATGTTAAATAGTATGTTAAATAGTTAGTTAAAATAGTTAGTTAAATAATTAGTTAAATAGTTAGTTAAATAATTACTTAAATAGTTAGTTAAATAGTATGTTAAATAGTTAGTTAAATAATTAGTTAAATAGTATGTTAAAATAGTTAGTTAAATAGTTAGCTAAATAATTAGTTAAATAGTTAGTTAAATAGTTAGTTAAATAGTTAGTTAAATAGTATGTTAAAATAGTTAGTTAAATAGTTAGCTAAATAGTTAGCTAAATAGTTAGTTAAATAGTATGTTAAAATAGTTAGTTAAATAGTTAGTTAAATAGTATGTTAAAATAGTTAGTTAAATAGTTAGTTAAATAATTAGTTAAATAGTTAGTTAAATAATTAGTTAAATAGTTAGTTAAATAGTATGTTAAATAGTTATTTAAAATAATTAGTTAAATAGTTAGTTAAATAGTTAGTTAAATAGTATGTTAAAATAGTTAGTTAAATAGTATGTTAACTAGTTAGTTAAAATAGTTAGTTAAATAGTTAGCTAAATAGTTAGTTAAATAGTTAGTTAAATAGTATGTTAAATAGTTAGTTAAAATAGTTAGTTAAATAGTTAGTTAAAATAGTTAGTTAAATAGTTAGTTAAATAGTTAGCTAAATAGTTAGTTAAATAGTATGTTAAAATAGTTAGTTAAATAGTTAGCTAAATAGTTAGTTAAATAGTATGTTAAATAGTATGTTAAATAGTTAGTTAAAATAGTTAGTTAAATAGTATGTTAAAATAGTTAGTTAAATAGTTAGCTAAATAGTTAGTTAAATAGTATGTTAAAATAGTTAGTTAAATAGTTAGTTAAATAGTATGTTAAAATAGTTAGTTAAATAGTTAGTTAAATAATTAGTTAAATAGTTAGTTAAATAGTTAGTTAAATAGTTAGTTAAATAGTATGTTAAATAGTTAGTTAAATAATTAGTTAAATAGTATGTTAAAATAGTTAGTTAAATAGTTAGCTAAATAATTAGTTAAATAGTTAGTTAAATAGTTAGTTAAATAGTTAGTTAAATCATTAGTTAAATAGTATGTTAAATAGTTAGTTAAATTGTTAGTTGAATAGTTAGTTAAATAGTATGTTAAATAGTTAGTTAAAATAGTTAGTTAAATAGTTAGTTAAATAGTTAGTTAAATAGTATGTTAACTAGTTAGTTAAAATAGTTAGTTAAATAGTTAGCTAAATAGTTAGTTAAATAGTTAGTTAAATAGTATGTTAAATAGTTAGTTAAAGTAGTTAGTTAAATAGTTAGATAAATAGTTAGTTAAATAGTTAGTTAAAATAGTTAGTTAAAGTAGTTAGTTAAATAGTTAGATAAATAGTTAGTTAAATAGTTAGTTAAAATAGTTAGTTAAATAGTTAGTTAAATAATTAATTAAATAGTTAGTTAAATAGTTAGTTACATAATTAGTTAAATAGTATGTTAAATAGTATGTTAAATAGTTAGTTGAATAGTTAGTTAAATAGTATGTTAAATAGTTAGTTAAAATAGTTAGTTAAATAGTTAGCTAAATAGTTAGTTAAATAGTTAGTTAAATAGTATGTTAAATAGTTAGTTAAAATAGTTAGTTAAATAGTTCGCTAAATAGTTAGTTAAATAGTTAGTTAAATAGTTAGTTAAATAGTATGTTAAAATAGTTAGTTAAATAATTAGTTAAATAGTATGTTAAAATAGTTAACCAAAAAGCAAGCCAGGTCCTTTTTGCACAAACTATTTTTAATTTGATACTAACTATCTTTTACTCATCACATACGCTGCTGCTGTTTATTATCTATCCTGTTGCCTAGTTACTTTATTTCGCTACCTCAACTACCTCGTTCCCCTGCGCATGGACTCAGTACGGGTACCCCCTGTATAAAGCCATGTTATCATGACTCAGTACTGGTACCCTGTGTATAAAGCCATGTTATCATTACTCAGTACTGGTACCCCCTGTATATAGCCATGTTATCATTACTCAGTACTGGTACCCCCTGTATATAGCCATGTTATCATTACTCAGTACTGGTACCCTGTGTATAAAGCCATGTTATCATTACTCAGTACTGGTACCCCCTGTATAAAGCCATGTTATCATTAGTCAGTACTGGTAGCCTGTGTATAAAGCCATGTTATCATTACTCAGTACTGGTACCCTGTGTATAAAGCCATGTTATCATTAATCAGTACTGGTACCCCCTGTATAAAGCCATGTATTCAGTACTGGTACCCCCTGTATAAAGCCATGTTATCATTACTCAGTACTGGTACCCCCTGTATAAAGCCATGTATTCAGTACTGGTACCCCATGTATAAAGCCATGTTATCATTACTCAGTACTGGTACCCCCTGTATAAAGCCATGTATTCAGTACTGGTACCCCCTGTATAAAGCCATGTTATCATTACTCAGTACTGGTACCCCCTGTATAAAGCCATGTATTCAGTACTGGTACCCCTGTATAAAGCCATGTTATCATTACTCAGTACTGGTACCCCCTGTATAAAGCCATATTATCATTACTCAGTACTGGTACCCTCTGTATAAAGCCATGTTATCATTACTCAGTACTGGTACCCCCTGTATAAAGCCATGTTATCATTACTCAGTACTGGTACCCCCTGTATAAAGCCATGTTATCATTACTCAGTACTGGTACCCCCTGTATAAAGCCATGTTATCATTACTCAGTACTGGTACCCCCTGTATAAAGCCATGTTATCATTACTCAGGACTGGTACCCCCTGTATAAAGCCATGTTATCATTACTCAGTACTGGTACCCCCTGTATAAAGCCATGTTATCATTACTCAGTACTGGTACCCCTGTATAAAGCCATGTTATCATTACTCAGTACTGGTACCCCTGTATAAAGCCATGTTATCATTACTCAGTACTGGTACCCCCTGTATAAAGCCATGTTATCATTACTCAGTACTGGTACCCCCTGTATATAGCCATGTTATCATTACTCAGTACTGGTACCCTGTGTATAAACCATGTTATCATGACTCAGTACTGGTACCCCCTGTATATAGCCATGTTATCATTACTCAGTACTGGTACCCCCTGTATAAAGCCATGTTATCATTACTCAGTACTGGTACCCCCTGTATATAGCCATGTTATCATTACTCAGTACTGGTACCCTGTGTATAAACCATGTTATCATGACTCAGTACTGGTACCCCCTGTATATAGCCATGTTATCATTACTCAGTACTGGTACCCCCTGTAAAAGCCATGTTATCATTACTCAGTACTGGTACCCCCTGTATAAAGCCATGTTATCATTAATCAGTACTGGTACCCCCTGTATATAGCCATGTTATCATTAATCAGTACTGGTACCCCCTGTATATAGCCATGTTATCATTACTCAGTACTGATACCCTGTGTATAAAGCCAATCAATCATTACTCAGTACTGGTACCCTGTGTATAAAGCCATGTTATCATTACTCAGTACTGGTACCCTGTGTATAAAGCCATGTTATCATTAATCAGTACTGGTACCCCCTGTATAAAGCCATGTTATCATTACTCAGTACTGGTACCCCCTGTATAAAGCCATGTTATCATTACTCAGTACTGGTACCCCCTGTATAAAGCCATGTTATCATTACTCAGTACTGGTACCCCTGTATAAAGCCATGTTATCATTACTCAGTACTGGTACCCCCTGTATAAAGCCATGTTATCATTACTCAGTACTGGTACCCCCTGTATAAAGCCATGTTATCATTACTCAGTACTGGTACCCCCTGTATAAAGCCATGTTATCATTACTCAGTACTGGTACCCCCTGTATAAAGCCATGTTATCATTACTCAGTACTGGTACCCCCTGTATAAAGCCATGTTATCATTACTCAGTACTGGTACCCCCTGTATAAAGCCATGTTATCATTACTCAGTACTGGTACCCCCTGTATAAAGCCATGTTATCATTACTCAGTACTGGTACCCCCTGTATACAGCCATGTTATCATTACTCAGTACTGGTACCCCCTGTATAAAGCCATGTTATCATTACTCAGTACTGGTACCCCCTGTCTAAAGCCATGTTATCATTACTCAGTACTGGTACCCCCTGTATAAAGCCATGTTATCATTACTCAGTACTGGTACCCCCTGTCTAAAGCCATGTTATCATTACTCAGTACTGGTACCCCCTGTATAAAGCCATGTATTCATTACTCATTGTGTTTTTATAAGGACTTATTGGTCTATTTTCGTTCTCTCTGTTGTGAAGGACCCTTAAGTAAACATTTCACTGGTCGTCTACACCTGTTGTTTACAAAGCACGTGATGAATAAATTGTGATCTATTGCACGATTAAATAACACACACACACTTCTCCACTCCCTATACTCTGTAAATTGTCAACAAGACGAGTCCCCGGTACAATCTAGTCTTCAAGACACTGCTCCTTCTACTATTTCTGTACAGATCTCTCTCTCATCTTCTCCCTCCTCAACTTTAACTCTCACTCTGTGTGTGTGTGTGTGTGTGTGTGTGTGTGTGTGTGTGTGTGTGTGTGTGTGTGTGTGTGTGTGTGTGTGTGTGTGTGTGTGTGTGTGTGTGTGTGTGTGTGTGTGTGTGTGTGTGTGTGTGTGTGTGTGTGTGTGTGTGTGTGTGTGTGTGTGTGTGTGTGTGTGTGTTTCGTTTGTGCTGCGGTACTTGATACTTCCTAAGGAAGTGAGGGAGGGAAGAAGAGACAGAAAGAGAAGTAATAACATCCATGGCTGACTGTGCAACCGTGCATGTGTGTGTGTGTGTTTCTGTCTGTGAGTGTGTCTACTTGTCTGTCCTCTAAGTGTGAGCGACTATGTGACTATGAATTAAATAGCCTCCTGTATGCATCAATGAATAACTGATTAGACAGCTAGCCCAGACATTACACTACGGCGAGGGAGGGAGGTAGGTAGGGAGGGAGGGAGGGAGGGAGGGAGATAGAGAGAGAGAGAGAGAGAGAGAGAGAGAGAGAGAGAGAGAGAGAGAGAGAGAGAGAGAGAGAGAGAGAGAGAGAGAGAGAGAGAGAGAGAGAGAGAGAGAGAGAGTAGAGAGAGAGAGAGAGAGTAGAGAGAGAGAGAGAGAGAGAGAGAGAGAGAGAGAGAGAGAGAGAGAGAGAGAGAGAGAGAGAGAGAGAGAGAACCCATTGTCATTTATGGTTGTGTGGTCTGGGGTCCGCTCACCGACCAAGAATTCACAACTAAATACCAAATTGAGACAGTATTCCGCTAAAACATAAAACACCAAATATTAACTGGGTGGTTCGAGCCCTGATTGGCTGACAGCTGTGTTATATCAGACCGTATACCACGGCTAGTTGTACTGCTCTTATTGCATTGGTAAACGGTGTATAATAGCGATAAGTCACTCCGTGTTGCATTGTGCATACGACCAGCCCTTAGCCGTGGTATATTGGCCATATACCACCCCCCCCTCCCTGTGCCTTATTGCTCAAATAATAATAAATAGAGCATGATACCCGCTTATTATCAAAATCCAGAAAAGAGACATTAAATTCTACAACCACCTAAAAGGAAGCGATTCCTAAACCTTCCATAACAAAGCCATCACCTGCAGACAGAATTAACCTGGAGAAGAGTCCCCTAAGCAAGCTGGTCCTGGGGTTCTGTTCACAAACACACCCCACAGAGCTCCAGGACAGCAACACAATTACACCCAACCAAATCACAAGAAAAAAAAAGATAATTAATTGACACATTGGAAATAATTAACAAAAAACAGAGAGTACACAGTGGCAGAATACCTGACCACTGTGACTAACCCAAACTTAAGGAAAGGTTTGAATACGTACAGACTCAGTTAGCATAGCCTTGCTATTGAGAAAGGCTGCCGTAGGCAGACATGGCTCTCAAGAGAAGACAGGCTATGTGCTCACTGCCCACAAAATGAGGTGGAAACTGAGCTGCACTTCCTAACCTCCTGCCCAATGTATGACCATATTAGAGAGATATATTTTCCTCAGATTACACAAATCCACAAAAAATTAAAAAACAAACCCAATTTTGATAAACTCCCATATCTACTGGGATTATTTATTTTTCCCTTGTGTACTTTTAACTATTTTACATTGTTACAACACTGTATATATATATATATAATATGACATTTGTAAATGTCTTTATTGTTTTGAAACTTCTGTATGTGTAATGTTTACTGTTAATTTTTGTTTATTTCACTGTTGTATATTGTCTACCTCACTTGCTTTGGCAATGTTAACACATGTTTCCCCTGACAATAAAACCCTTGAATTGAATTGAATAGATAGATAGATAGATAGATAGATAGATAGATAGATAGATAGATAGATAGATAGATAGATAGATAGATAGAGAGAGAGTTAGAGAGAGAGAGAGAGAGGGGAGATATATATCTATGTTTATTTATTTTGTACTTTAACTATATGCACATCATTACAACACTGTACATAGGCATAATATGACATTTGAAACATCTCCATTCCTTTTAAACTTTTGTGAGTGTAATGTTTACTGTTCATTTAACTTTTGTGAAGATCTATTATGTGAAGATCTATAGATCTATTATCTATTTCACTTGCTTTGGCGATGTTAACATACTGTAAGTTTCCCATGTACAGCCTTTTGAATTGAATAGAGAGGGAGGAGGAGAGAGAGATAGTGAGAAAGAGAGAGAGAGAAAGGGATAAGAGGAGAGAGGGAGGAGGAGAGAGAGAGAGAGAAAGAGAGAGAGAGAAAGGGATACGAGGGGAGAGGGAGGAGGGAGAGGAGAGAGAGAGAGAGAGAGAGAGAGAGAGAGATAGAGAGAGAGAGAGAGAGAGAGAGAGAGAGAGAGAGAGAGAGAGAGAGAGAGAGAGAGAGAGAGATAAGAGGAGAGGAGAGGGAGGAGGAGAGAGAGAGAGAGAGAGAGAGAGAGAGAGAGAGAGAGAGAGAGAGAGAGAGAGAGAGAGAGAGAGAGAGAGAGAGAGAGAGAGAGAGAGAGAGAGAGAGATGAGAAAGAGAGAGAGAGAGAGAAAGGGATAAGAGGAGAGAGGGAGGAGGAGAGAGAGAGAGAAAGAGAGAGAGAGAAAGGGATAAGAGGGGAGAGGGAGGAGGGAGAGAGAGAGAGAGAGAGAGAGAGATAGTGAGAAAGAGAGAGAGAGAAAGGGATAAGAGGAGAGAGGGAGGAGGAGAGAGAGAGAGAGAGAGAGAGAGAGAGAGAGAGAGAGAGAGAGAGAGAGAGAGAGAGAGAGAGAGAGAGAGAGAGATAGAGGAAAGAGAGAGAGAGAAAGGGAGAGGGAGGAGGAGAGAGAGAGAGAGAAAGAGAGAGAGAGAAAGGGATAAGAGGGGAGAGGGAGGAGGGAGGAGGAGAGAGAGAGAGAGAGAAATGGATAAGAGGAGAGAGGGAGGAGGAGAGCGAGAGAGAAAGAGAGAGAGAGAAAGGGATAAGAGGAGAGAGGGAGGAGGGAGGAGGAGAGAGAGAGAGAGAAATGGATAAGAGGAGAGAGGGAGGAGGAGAGCGAGAGAGAAAGAGAGAGAGAGAAAGGGATAAGAGGAGAGAGGGAGGAGGAGAGAGAGAGAGAGAGGGGGGGGCTGGAGAGAAAGACAGGTGGAGAGAGAAAATTAGACAGCAACAACACTGTAGCTAGCAGACTGTGACACTATAGAGGAGAGAGTGAGGCAGGTGGAGAGAGAGAATTAGACAGCAACAACACTGTAGCTAGCAGACTGTGACACTATAGAGGAGAGAGTGAGGCAGGTGGAGAGAGAGAATTAGACAGCAACAACTGTTGTAGACATTCACACTATAGAGGAGAAAGATGGGGGATGAGGAAGGAAAGGGGAGGGAGGGTAGGATTAGACAGCAACAACACGGTGGCTAGCAGAGAGAGAGGGTGAGAGGCAGAAGGAGAGGGAGAGGGAGAGGGGGAGGGAGAGAAGGAAGGAAGGAAGGAAAGAAGGGAGAGAAGGAGATGGAAAGAGGAGAGGGGGTCGTGGAGGAGGTGAAGGAGAGATGGAAGGAAAGGGAATGAGAGAGGAGGAGGTGAAGGAGAGAGGGAGAAGAGGGATGGAAGGAGAGATGGAAGGAAAGGGAATGAGAGAGGAGGAGGTGAAGGAGAGAGGGAAAGGAGAGATGGAAGGAGAGAGGTAGAGAAGGAGACCAGATCTAATGTGTTATATTCTCCTACATTAATTTCACATATCCACAAACTTCAAAGTTTTTCCTTTCAAATGGTATCAACAATATGTATATCCTAGCTTCAAGTCCTGAGCTACATGCAGTTAGATTTGGGTGTGTCATTTTAGATGAAAATTGAAAAAAAAGGGACAGATCCTTAAGAGCTTTTTAAATAAAAATAAAAAATAAATAAAAATATAGGGAATGGGATGGCATTTGGGACAAAGCCCTGGAGCTTATCATATTTGCCGAGGCTGTAAAATGTTGTTAATGTTGTCTGTTGAGGAGGGCCGGATTGGCAGCTCTTCTTTATGAGAGACTAAACACCACAGGGGTCAATGATTTCTATGCTGCATTACTGAGGGGCCCTAACAGTTGACACAGCAGGTGGGACTAATGCCTCTTAGGCAGCCGGAGAAAGTCATGGAGGAGGTCCTGACCCAGTGAGGAAGGTGCTGGAGCAGCCTGAGCAGCCTGAGGAGGAGGGGACAATACCTTTTCCACCCGCTGAGAGCGTGGCAGGGGGTTGTGGGGGCTGAGAGCGTGGCAGGGGGTTGTGGGGGCTGAGAGCGTGGCAGGGGGTTGTGGGAGCTGGGAGTGTGGCAGGGGGTTGTGGGGGCTGAGAGCGTGGCAGGGGGTTGTGGGGGCTGAGAGCGTGGCAGGGGGTTGTGGGGGCTGAGAGCGTGGCAGGAGGTTGTGGGGGCTGGGAGCATGACAAAGTAATGCTGTTACTGTTACTGTTGCACTCTCTGTGTGTTGCAGGGTAATGCTATTACTGTTACTGTTGGACTCCCTGTGTGTTACAGGGTAATGCTGTTATTGTTGGACTCTCTGTGTGTTACAGGGTAATGCTGTTATTGTTGGACTCCCTGTGTGTTGCAGGATAATGCTATTACTGTTACTGTTGGACTCTCTGTGTGTTACAGGGTAATGCTGTTATTGTTGGACTCCCTGTGTGTTACAGGGTAATGCTGTTATTGTTGGACTCCCTGTGTGTTACAGGGTAATGCTGTTATTGTTGGACTCCCTGTGTGTTGCAGGGTAATGCTGTTATTGTTGGACTCCCTGTGTGTTACAGGGTAATGCTGTTACTGTTGGACTCTGTGTGTTACAGGGTAATGCTGTTATTGTTGGACTCCCTGTGTGTTACAGGGTAATGCTGTTATTGTTGGACTCCCTGTGTGTTACAGGGTAATGCTGTTACTGTTGGACTCTGTGTGTTACAGGGTAATGCTGTTATTGTTGCACTCTCTGTGTGTTACAGGGTAATGCTGTTATTGTTGGACTCTCTGTGTGTTACAGGGTAATGATGTTATTGTTGCACTCTCTGTGTGTTGCAGGATAATGCTATTACTGTTACTGTTGGACTCCATGTGTGTTACAGGGTAATGCTGTTATTGTTGGACTCCCTGTGTGTTACAGGGTAATGCTGTTACTGTTGGACTCTGTGTGTTACAGGGTAATGCTGTTATTGTTGGACTCCCTGTGTGTTACAGGGTAATGCTGTTATTGTTGGACTCCCTGTGTGTTACAGGGTAATGCTGTTACTGTTGGACTCTGTGTGTTACAGGGTAATGCTGTTATTGTTGCACTCTCTGTGTGTTACAGGGTAATGCTGTTACTGTTGGACTCCATGTGTGTTACAGGGTAATGCTGTTACTGTTGGACTCTCTGTGTGTTACAGGGTAATGCTGTTATTGTTGCACTATCTGTGTGTTGCAGGATAATGCTATTACTGTTACTGTTGGACTATCTGTGTGTTACAGGGTAATGCTGTTATTGTTGCACTCTCTGTGTGTTACAGGGTAATGCTGTTATTGTTGGACTCTCTGTGTGTTACAGGGTAATGCTGTTATTGTTGGACTCCCTGTGTGTTACAGGGTAATGCTGTTATTGTTGCACTCTCTGTGTGTTGCAGGGTAATGCTGTTATTGTTGGACTCCCTGTGTGTTACAGGGTAATGCTGTTATTGTTGGACTCCCTGTGTGTTACAGGGTAATGCTATTACTGTTACTGTTGGACTCTGTGTGTTACAGGGTAATGCTGTTATTGTTGCACTCTCTGTGTGTTACAGGGTAATGCTGTTATTGTTGGACTCTCTGTGTGTTACAGGGTAATGCTGTTATTGTTGGACTCTCTGTGTGTTACAGGGTAATGCTGTTATTGTTGCACTCTCTGTGTGTTGCAGGATAATGCTATTACTGTTACTGTTAGACTCTCTGTGTGTTACAGGGTAATGCTATTATTGTTGCACTCTCTGTGTGTTGCAGGATAATGCTATTACTGTTACTGTTGGACTCTCTGTGTGTTACAGGGTAATGCTGTTATTGTTGCACTCTCTGTGTGTTACAGGGTAATGCTGTTATTGTTGGACTCTCTGTGTGTTACAGGGTAATGCTGTTATTGTTGGACTCGCTGTGTGTTACAGGGTAATGCTGTTACTGTTGGACTCTCTGTCTATTGCAGGGTAATGCTGTTACTGTTGGACTCCCTGTGTGTTACAGGGTAATGCTGTCATTGTTGGACTCCCTGTGTGTTACAGGGTAATGCTGTTATTGTTGGACTCCCTGTGTGTTACAGGGTAATGCTGTTATTGTTGGACTCCCTGTGTGTTACAGGGTAATGCTGTTATTGTTGCACTCTCTGTGTGTTGCAGGATAATGCTATTACTGTTACTGTTGGACTCCATGTGTGTTACAGGGTAATGCTGTTACTGTTGGACTCTCTGTGTGTTACAGGGTAATGCTGTTATTGTTGGACTCCCTGTGTGTTACAGGGTAATGCTGTTATTGTTGCACTCTCTGTGTGTTGCAGGATAATGCTATTACTGTTACTGTTGGACTCCATGTGTGTTACAGGGTAATGCTGTTACTGTTGGACTCTCTGTGTGTTACAGGGTAATGCTGTTATTGTTGGACTCTCTGTGTGTTACAGGGTAATGCTGTTATTGTTGGACTCTCTGTGTGTTACAGGGTAATGCTGTTACTGTTGGACTCCCTGTGTGTTACAGGGTAATGCTGTTACTGTTGGACTCCCTGTGTGTTACAGGGTAATGCTGTTACTGTTGGACTCTCTGTGTGTTACAGGGTAATGCTGTTATTGTTGGACTCTCTGTGTGTTACAGGGTAATGCTGTTATTGTTGCACTCTGTGTGTTGCAAGATAATGCTATTACTGTTACTGTTGGACTCCCTGTGTGTTACAGGGTAATGCTATTACTGTTACTGTTGGACTCTCTGTGTGTTACAGGGTAATGCTATTACTGTTACTGTTGGACTCTCTGTGTGTTACAGGGTAATGCTGTTATTGTTGGACTCTCTGTGTGTTACAGGGTAATGCTGTTATTGTTGGAATCTGTCTATTGCAGGGTAATGCTGTTACTCAGTAACTCAGTGTTCAGTTTCCATCTCATTTTGTGGGCAGTGAGCACATAGCCTGTCTTCTCTTGAGAGCCAGGTCTGCCTACGGCGGCCTTTCTCAATAGCAAGGCTTTGCTCACTGAGTCTGTACGTAGTCAAAGCAATCCTTAAGTGTGGGTCAGTCACAGTGGTCAGGTATTCTGCCACTGTGTCCTCTCTGTTTTGGGCCAAATAGCATTCTAGTTTGCTCTGTTTTTTTGTTAATTATTTTCTTTCCAACGTGTCAAGTGATTATCTTTTTGTTTTTTCATGATTTGGTTGGGTCTAATTTGGTTGCTGTCCTGGGGCTCTATGGGGTGTATTTGTGTTTGTGAACAGAGCCCCAGGACCAGCTTGCTTAGGGGACTCTTCTCCAGGTTCATCTCTCTGTAGGTGATGGCTTTGTTATGGAAGGTTTGGGAATCGCTTCCTTTTAGGTTGTTGTAGAATTTAACGGCTCTTTTCTGGATTTTTATAATTAGCGGGTATCGGCCTAATTCTGCTCTGCATGCATTATTTGGTGTTTACATTTTTGCATAATTCTGCATGCAGTCTCTCAATTTGGTGTTTGTCCCACTTTGTGAATTCTTGGTAGAGAGAGAGAGAGAGAGAGAGAGAGAGAGAGAGAGAGAGAGAGAGAGAGAGAGAGAGAGAGAGAGAGAGAGAAATAAATATGTAACCTCTCTACATTTCAAGTTTGTGACCTCACATACACACAAACACCAGGTGTGCATCCTTGCAAACCCCCCTAATATTAACATGTAGATTGTAGTCATTAATTTTTGGCCATTTATTTTTTATTTTTGGACTGGGCTGAGCGGGAGCTGCCCTTCCGTAGGGCCAAGAGACCAGAAGTGACAGAATGGAGTGCTCGGGTTGGGGTGTAGGGTTTGAGCATAGCCTGAAGGTAGGGAGGGGCAGTTCCTCTTGCTGCTCCGTAGGTACAGCGAGTTGCAGTAGTCCAGATGGGAGAGGACGAGAGCCTGGATTAGGACCTGCACCGCTTCCTGTGTGAGTTTGGGCCGCTTCCTGTGTGAGGTAGTGTCACTTCCTGTGTGAGGTAGTGTCACTTCCTGTGTGAGGTAGGGTCACTTCCTTTGTGGGGTAGGGTCACTTCCTGTATGAGGTAGGGTTACTTCCTGCGTGAAGTAGAGTCACTTCCTGTGTGAGGTAGGGTCACTTCCTGCGTGAGGTAGGGTCACTTCCTGTGTGAGGTAGGGTCACTTCCTGCGTGAGGTAGAGTCACTTCCTGTGTGAGGTAGGGTCACTTCCTGTGTGAGGTAGAGTCACTTCCTGTGTGAGGTAGGGTCCTACTCTAAATATATATACGTTGAATTTCTTTGGGGTAGGGGGCAGTATTGTTGAATGTCTTTGGGGTAGGGGGCAGTATTGTTGAATTTCTTTGGGGTAGGGGGCAGTATTGTTGAATGTCTTTGGGGTAGGGGGCAGTATTGTTGAATTTATTTGGGGTAGGGGGCAGTATTGTTGAATGTCTTTGGGGTAGGGGGCAGTATTGTTGAATTTCTTTGGGGTCTTTGTTGAATTTCTTTGGGGTAGGGGGTATTGTTGAATTTCTTTGGGGTAGGGGGCAGTATTGTTGAATGTCTTTGGGGTAGGGGGCAGTAGGGGGCAGTATTGTTGAATGTCTTTGGGGTAGGGGGCAGTATTGTTGAATGTCTTTGGGGTAGGGGGCAGTATTGTTGAATGTCTTTGGGGTAGGGGGCAGTATTGTTGAATTTCTTTGGGGTAGGGGTATTGTTGAATTTCTTTGGGGTAGTATTGTTGAATGTCTTTGGGGTAGGGGCAGTATTGTTGAATGTCTTTGGGGTAGGGGCAGTATTGTTGAATGTCTTTGGGGTAGGGGGCAGTATTGTTGAATGTCTTTGGGGTAGGGGGCAGTATTGTTGAATTTCTTTGGGGTAGGGGGCAGTATTGTTGAATGTCTTTGGGGTAGGGGGCAGTATTGTTGAATTTATTTGGGGTAGGGGGCTTTGGTCTTTGGGGTAGGGGGCAGTATTGTTGAATTTCTTTGGGGTAGGGGGCAGTATTGTTGAATTTATTTGGGGTAGGGGGCAGTATTGTTGAATTTTGGATGAAATGTGTGCCCAAATTTAAGCTGCCTGCTACTCAGCCATATAATTAGTATATTTGGATAGAAAACACTCTGAAGTTTCTAAAACTGTTTGAATGATGACTGTGAGTATAACATAACTCATATAAGCATATATTAGCAACTGGGACTGAGTAGCAGGCGGTTTACTCTGGGCACCTCTGGGCACCTTATTCATCCAAGCCATTCAATACTCTGCCCCCAGCCACAAGAAGATAATACAAAACGCAATTTAGAAATGTTGGTTGTGCAACTTTTCTGTTGTTATTGTTATCGTTGTTATTAGCCATGTCAGCAAAACATTTTTAGATCGAGACCGAGACTGAGTTCCGTCAGGCCGTCAGTTGCCCTTCCTACATGGTGATTGAAAATGGAACTAATTCCTCACACGCAAACCAGCACACACACAAACCAGCTGACACACAAACCAGCGCACACACAAACCAGCACACACACAAACCAGCTGACACACAAACAAGCTGACACACAAACAAGCAGACACACAAACCAGCTGACACACAAACAAGCTGACACACAAACAAGCAGACACACAAACCAGCACACACACAAACCAGCAGACACACAAACCAGCTGACACACAAACAAGCAGACACACAAACCAGCTGACACACAAACAAGCAGACACACAAACAAGCAGACACACAAACCAGCACACACACAAACCAGCACACACACAAACCAGCAGACACACAAACAAGCAGACACACAAACAAGCAGACACACAAACCAGCAGACAAACAAACAAGCTGCCAGGCTTATTAAAGTAGCTATTTGATTGACAGCCTATTACTAATGGCAGCATCCATGCTGTTCACTTCTGTGAGGGGAAAAAAACAATAAATTCTTGATTGCAATATATATCTCAATGGAAGTAGTGGGTTGTCCTGTGTGTGTGTGTGTGTGTGTGTGTGTGTGTGTGTGTGTGTGTGTGTGTGTGTGTGTGTGTGTGTGTGTGTGTGTGTGTGTGTGTGTGTGTGTGTGTGTGTGTGTGTGTGTGTGTGTGTGTGTGTGTGTGTGTGTGTGTGTGTGTGTGTGTGTGTGTGTGTGTGTGTGTGAGGGAGAACATGCTCCCTCTATGCATCCGTCACAGCCCTAATAACATACAAAGAAATACTCAACCGCCTGATATAATCTCTCAAAATAAAAAATAATCTCCCTCTTTCTTCTCTCCCTTTCATTGATTCTATCTCTCTCTCTCTCTCTCTCTCTCTCTCTCTCTCTCTCTCTCTCTCTCTCTCTCTCTCTCTCTCTCTCTCTCTCTCTCTCCATCCCTCAACTCTGTCATCTCTCTCTCTCTCTCTCTCTCTCTCTCTCTCTCTCTCTCTCTCTCTCTCTCTCTCTCTCTCTCTCTCTCTCTCTCTCTCTCCCTCTCTCAAATTCTCTCCATCTCTCTCTCCCTCTCTTAATATCTCTCCATCTCTCTCTCCCTCTCCTAATATCTCTCCACCTCTCTCTCCATCTCTCAATATCACTCCATCTCTCTCTCTCCCTGTCTCAATATCTCTCCATCCCTCTCTCTCCCTCTCTTAATATCTCTCCATCTCTCTCTCCCTCTCCTAATATCTCTCCATCTCTCTCTCCCTGTCTCAATATCTCTCCATGTCTCTCTCTCCCTCTCTCAATATCACGCCATCTCGCTCTCCCTCTCAATATATCTCCATCTCTCTCTCCCTCTCTTAATATCTCTCCATCTCTCTCCCTCTCTTAATATATCTCCATCTCTCTCTCCCTCTCTTAATATCTCTCCATCTCTCTCCCTCTCTTAATATCTCTCCATCTCCATCTCCCTCAATATATCTCTCTCACCTCCCTCTCTTAATATCTCTCCATCTCTCTCTCTCCTAATATCTCTCCACCTCTCTCTCCATCTCTCTATCCCATCTCCTCAATATCTCTCCATCCCTCTCTCTCCCTCTCTTAATATCTCTCCATCTCTCTCTCCCTCTCTAATATCTCTCCATCTCTCTCTCCCCTGTCTCAATATCTCTCCATGTCTCTCTCTCCCTCTCTCAATATCACTCCATCTCGCTCTCCCTCTCAATATATCTCCACCGCTCTCTCCATCTCTCAATATCTCTCCACCTCTCTCACCCTCTCCTAATATCTCTCCATCTCTCTCTCCCTGTCTCAATATCTCTCCACCTCTCTCTCCCTCTCCTAATATCTCTCCATCTCTCTCTCCCTGTCTCAATATCTCTCCATCTCTCTCTCTCCCTCTCTCCTAATATCTCTCCACCGCTCTCTCCATCTCTCAATATCACTCCATCTCTCAATATCACTCCATCTCTCTCTCCCTCTCCTAATATCTCTCCACCTCTCTCTCCATCTCTCAATATCACTCCATCTCTCTCTCTCCCTGTCTCAATATCTATCTATCCATCCCTCTCTCTCCCTCTCTTAATATCTCTCCATCTCTCTCTCCCTCTCCTAATATCTCTCCATCTCTCTCTCCCTGTCTCAATATCTCTCCATCTCTCTCTCTCCCTCTCTCAATATCTCTCCATCTCTCTCTCCCTCTCCTAATATCTCTCCACCTCTCTCTCCATCTCTCAATATCTCTCCATATCTCTCCATCTCTCTCTCTCAATATTTTACCATCTCTCTCTAAGGTACTTAGGCTTCACTTATCAAACAACAGCAGAATGCATCATGAGACAGACACAAACTCACTCACTCACCACACACACACACACACACACACACAACCAAACACCTGCAGTGATCTGCCTGGGGATAACAACAGCATTTCTCACTCTGACATGACAGGTTGAACTATCTCACAAATTACTCTGGAATGAAGAGAAAAAAACGATATACTCTCCATCCCTAGTGGTACCCTGTACCCTATTTTGTGCACTACTTTAATGTAATGTAGTGTGAAAGGGTGAAGGGTGAAGGGTGAAAGGGTACGATATGGGACACATCCCACAGCTAAAATGTCAACAAAATGTCTGTTCTCTTTCTCTCTTCCATCCAGTTGTTTCCTCTCTCCTTTCATCACTCCACATCTCAGCTAACTCCATTGTTTTAGATATTTCTACCTACCTACCTACCTACCTACCTACCTACCTACCTACCTACCTACCTATCTATCTATCTATTCAATTTTCAAATTCAAGGGGCGTTATTGGCATGGGAAACATGTGTTAACATTGCCAAAGCAAGTGAGGTAGATAATATACAAAAGTGAAATAAATAATAAAAATTAACAGTAAACATTACACATACAGAAGTTTCAAAACAATTAAGACATTACAAATGTCGTATTATATATATATACAATGTACAAATTAGTTAAAGGACACAAGATGAAATGAATAAGCATAATATGGGTTGTATTTACAATATGGGTTGTATTTACAATGTGGGTTGTATTTACAATGTGGGTTGTATTTACAATGTGGGTTGCATTTACAATATGGGTTGTATTTACAATGGTGTGTGTTCTTCACTGGTTGCCCTTTTCTTGTGGCAACAGGTCACAAATCTTGCTGCTGTGATGTCACACTGTGGAATTTCACCCAGTAGATATGGGAGTTTATCAAAATTGGATTTGTTTTCAAATTTTTTGTGGATCTGTGTAATCTGAGGGAAATATGTCTCTCTAATATGGTCATACATTGGACAGGAGGTTAGGAAGTGTAGCTCAGTTTCCACCTCATTTTGTGGGCAGTGAGCACATAGCCTGCCTTCTCTTGAGAGCCAGGTCTGCCTACGGCGGCCTTTCTCAATAGCAAGGCTATGCTCACTGAGTCTGTACATAGTCAAAGCTTTCCTTAATTTTGGGTCAGTCACAATGGTCAGGTATTCTGCCACTGTGTCCTCTCTGTTTAGGGCCAAATAGCAATATAGTTTGCTCAGTAATTATATTTTTGTTTTCTCATGATTTGGTAACCGTTCACTCTGTATATATATATGTATCTAACTCCATTGTTTTATATATTTCTACCTACCTTCCTACCTTCCTACCTACCTTCCTACCTACCTACCTTCCTACCTACCTACCTACCTACCTACCTACCTTCCTACCTACCTACCTTCCTTCCTACCTTCCTTCCTACCTACCTACCTACCTACCTCCTACCTACCTACCTACCTTCCTACCTACCTACCTACCTACCTACCTTCCTACCTACCTACCTACCTACCTACCTACCTACCTTCCTACCTACCTACCTACCTACCTACCTACCTACCTACCTTCCTACCTACCTACCTACCTACCTACCTACCTACCTTCCTACCTACCTACCTACCTACCTACCTACCTACCTACCTACCTACCTACCTACCTACCTACCTACCTACCTACCTACCTACCTACCTACCTACCTACCTACCTACCTACCTACCTACCTGCCTACCTTCCTACCTACCTACCTTCCTACCTACCTACCTACCTACCTACCTACCTACCTGCCTACCTACCTACCTACCTACCTACCTACCTACCTACCCACCTACCTACCTACCTACCTACCTACCTACCTCCTTTCCCCCTCCTGTTTACCCCTACCTACCTTCCACCTACCTTTCTCCTTCTCCTACCTACCTATTTCCTCCTCCCCCTCTCCTATCTACCTCCTCTATCTCCCCCCTCCTCCTCCTACCTATACCTACCTCCTCCCCCCCTCCTACCTATCTCCTCTTTCTCCTACCTCCTACCTACCTCCTTCCTACCTACCTACCTACCTACCTACCTCTCCTTCCTCCCCCTACCTATCTCCTTCCTTCCTACCTACCTATCTATCTACCTACCTACCTACCTTTCTCCCCTACCTATCTCCTACCTTCCTTCCTTCCTACCTACCTACCTACCTATATATCTCCTCCTCCTCCTCCCCCTCCTATCTACCTTCTCTCCTACCTATCTACCTACCTACCTACCTCCTACCTCCTTCTCCTACCTCCTACCTATCTCCTACCTTCCTCCTACCTACCTATCTACCTACCTATCCTTCCTACCTACTCCTACCCCTACCTCTATCTCCGTTCCTTCCTACCTATACCTATCTACCTACCTACCTACCTCCTCCTCCCCTACCTACCTACCTACCTACCTACCTACCTACCTACCTAC
>NC_060193.1:6642875-6652875 GCF_021184085.1 Oncorhynchus gorbuscha
ATCAGAGCTGCCAGATCAATCATTAGTAGGCAGGCAGAGTAGACGCTCACAGACTTGTGTGTGTGTGTGTGTGTGTGTGTGTGTGTGTGTGTGTGTGTGTGTGTGTGTGTGTGTGTGTGTGTGTGTGTGTGTGTGTGTGTGTGTGTGTGTGTGTGTGTGTGTTGTGTGTGTCTGTGTCTGTGTCTGTGTCTGTGTCTGTCTGTTTCTGTGTCTGTTTCTGTGTCTGTTTCTGTGTCTGTGTCTGTGTCTGTTTCTGTGTCTGTTTCTGTTTCTGTGTCTGTGTCTGTGTCTGTGTCTGTGTCTGTGTCTGTGTCTGTGTCTGTGTCTGTTTCTGTTTCTGTGTCTGTGTCTGTGTCTGTGTCTGTGTCTGTGTCTGTGTCTGTGTCTGTGTCTGTCTGTGTCTGTGTCTGTTTCTGTGTCTGTGTCTGTGTCTGTGTCTGTGTCTGTGTCTGTTTCTATGTGTCCGTACCTGTTTGGCCAGTTTGACAGAGTCAGAAGTCAGTCGGTCTCTTAGATGAGGGTCCAGGTCGGCCGCGGGGGCAATCTCCACCACCTACAAAACACAACACAACTTTATTAACAACACCGCCTTCAAACACAACACAACTTTATTAATAACACCGCCTTCAAACACAATACAACATCATTAACAACACCTTCATTAAACAGAGACAGACTTTCACATCGGAAAAAAAGCTCAACAGGAGATTAGAGGGTTAAAGGACAACATCTCAGAAACATAATTTGACCAAAATAAAACAATATATAATACATTACAATATATATATATATGTGATGTCATTAGAGAAGTAACCATTGGCAAATAAGAGACTTAGAAACAGAAGTATTACAAAAAGTAAAGTCCTAAAAAATAAATTATAAATAGTAAATTAATAAATAGTGAAGTAATAAATACTAATGTAATAAAAAATAAGTAATAAAATAGTAAAAGCATAAATACTAAAGTAATAAATACTGAAGTAATAAATACTGAAGTAATAAATACTGAAGTAATAAATACTAAAGTAATAAATACTAAAGTAATAAATAATGAAGTAATAAATACTGAAGTAATAAATACTGAAGTAATAAATACTAAAGTAATAAATACTAAAGTAATAAATACTGAAGTGATAAATACTAAAGTAATAAATACTGAAGTAATAAATACTAAAGTAATAAATACTAATGTAATAAATACTGAAGTAATAAATACTAAAGTAATAAATACTGAAGTAATAAATACTAAAGTAATAAATACTGAAGTAATAAATACTAAAGTAATAAATACTAAAGTAATAAATACTGAAGTAATAAATACTGAAGACATAAAAAATAGGTACTAAATAGAAAGTAATAAATAGTAAAGTAATAAATAGTAAAGTAATAAATGGTAAAGTAATAATTAGTAAAGTAATAAATAGTAAAGGAATAAATACAAAGTAATAAATTATAAAGTAATAAATAGTAAAGGAATTTTTTTTAAATAAGGAATAAATAATAGAATAATAAATAGTAAAATAATAAATAGTAAAGGAACAAATAGAATGTAATAAATAGTAATAAATAGTCAATTAAAGTAATAACTACTAAAGTAATAAATAGTAAAGGAATAAAGAGTAAAATAATAAATAGTAAATTAATTTTAAAAAAATAAGGATTCTGCAGCGATACGCCATCCCATCTGGTTTGGGCTTAGTGGGACTATAATTTATTTTTCAACAGGACAATGACCAAACACACCTCCAGGCTGTGTAGGGGCTATATGACCAAGAAGGAGAGTGATGGAGTGCTGCATGAGATGACCTGGCCTTAACAATCACTCAACCTCAACCAAACTGAGATGGTTTGGGATGAGTCGGACCGCAAAGTGAAGGAAAAGCAGCCAACAAGTGCTCAGCATATGTGGGAATTAGTTCAAGGTTGTTGGAAAAGCATTCCAGGTGAAGTTAGTTGAGAGAATGCCAAGAGTGTGCAAAGTTGTCATCAAGGCAACGGTTGGCTACTTTGAATAATCTCAAATTTGTTGGTTACTTGTTTGGTTACTACATGATTCCACATGTGTGTTATTTCATAGTTTTGATGTCTTCACTATTATTCTACAATGTTGAAAAAGGTCAAAATAAAGAAAAGCTCTGGAATGAGTAGGTGTTCTAAACTGTTGACTGGTACAGACAGACAGACAGACAGACAGACAGACAGACAGACAGACAGACAGACAGACAGACAGACAGACAGACAGACAGACAGACAGACAGACAGACAGACAGATAGACAGATAGATAGATAGATAGATAGATAGATAGATAGATAGATAGATAGATAGATAGATAGATAGATAGATAGATAGATAGATAGATAGATAGATAGATAGATAGATAGATAGATACCTTCTGATGTCTTCTCTGAATGGAACAGTCTCTCTCATAGAGATGTATTATGTTGCCATACTTATCACCTGGGGATGGAGAGAGTGAGAGGGAGAGAGAGAGAGAGAGAGAGAGAGAGAGAGAGAGAGAGAGAGAGAGAGAGAGAGAGAGAGAGAGAGAGAGAGAGAGAGAGAGAGAGAGAGAAGAGAGAGAGAGAGAGAGAGAGAGAGAGAGAGAGAGAGAGAGAGAGAGAGAGAGAGAGAGAGAGAGAGAGGGGAGAGAGAGAGGGGTAGAGAGAGAGAGAAAGAGAGAGAGAGAGAGAGAGGGGGGTAGAGAGAGCGGTAGAGAGAAAGAGAGAGAGAGAGAGAGAGAGAGGGATAGAGAGAGCGGTAGAGAGAAAGAGAGAGCGAGGGAGAGAGAGAGAGAGAGAGAGAGAGAGAGAGAGAGAGAGAGAGAGAGAGAGAGAGAGAGAGAGAGAGAGAGAGAGAGAGACAGAGGGGTAGAGAGAGACGTAGAGAGAAAGAGAGAGTGAGGGAGAGAAAGAGAGAGAGGTAGAGCGTGAGAAATAGGGAGGGAGGGAGATATTTTGAGTAATTTAAATCCCAAACTTGCCCTGTAGACACTAATTCATCTCCCAATGTCCCCAGACACACACATTTTAAATACTTTATTTGAATCCACCAATTTCAAGGGTCCCTGTTTGCACGGCCCTCCAGGGTACAGAAAGCACCTCCTTCTCCAAACAGCTAGTTTGCCCACGACAGCTGAAACAGAGAAGTATCTAGCCAATTGCTTTGCCCTAGTTTTTGTCAGGCCCACAATCTGGAGGCAACACACTGGAAGCCTGTGTACCTGGCCGAGACTGCCAAATATCAGAGCCACCAGCACCTAAATGAGGCTGTCCAAGCATGCCACGAGCGACACACACACACACACGCACACGCACACGCACACGCGCACACGCACACACACACACACACACACACACACACACACACACACACACACACACACACACACACACACACACACACACACACACACACACTGGCAATTTGTAGCCAACAAATTCCCCTTTAATGAGGCAGAGTAATGACATACAACTCTATACCAACACTCGCACGCACATACACACTTACCCAGGATCTGAACTTCTATGTGTCGTGGTTTCTCGATGAACTTCTCCACAAACAGAGCTCCGTTCCCAAACGCTGTCAGAGCCTCAGAGTAGGCCCTGTGGTAGTTCTCCTCCAGTTCCTGTTAACATAACCGATCAACCAATCAGCTGTCAGAGCCTCAGAGTAGGCCCTGTGGTAGTTCTCCTCCAGTTCCTGTTAACATAACCGATCAACCAATCAGCTGTCAGAGCCTCAGAGTAGGCCCTGTGGTAGTTCTCCTCCAGTTCCTGTTAACATAACCGATCAACCAATCAGCTGTCAGAGCCTCAGAGTAGGCCCTGTGGTAGTTCTCCTCCAGTTCCTGTTAACATAACCGATCAACCAATCAGCTGTCAGAGCCTCAGAGTAGGCCCTGTGGTAGTTCTCCTCCAGTTCCTGTTAACATAACCGATCAACCAATCAGCTGTCAGAGCCTCAGAGTAGGACCTGTGGTAGTTCTCCTCCAGGTCCTGTTAACATAACCGATCAACCAATCAGCTGTCAGAGCTTCAGAGTACGCTCTCTGAGAGAATGACTCCAGTTCCTAGAAGAGATAGTCAATCAATCAATCAAGAAAATCAATAGTTAGTCAAAGACTTACCAACCAGGATTGGGTAGGTTACTTTCTAAATGTAATCGGTTACTAGTTACCTGTCCAAATCAGTGAAGTAACTTTTGGATTCCCCCAAAACTCAGTAACGTTATCTGATTACATTTAGTTACTTTTAGTTTACTTCCCCCTTAAAGCATAAGAAGAAGACAGAAATGTATGTTACCAATTGAACGACATCTATTGCAGGATAAATCAATGTTAAAGTTTATATAGCTGGCCATATATGGATGTTACATTGTACTTTATGGGTTGTTTATATAGGCTTCTTCTAACCCATCACTTTCTACTACAAATAATAATATGATTCAATTATATATTTATATTAAAAACCAAAGTCTATCAGAATTCCAGTCATTCCTATAAATGTTATACCCCTTGATCTTCAAGAACAGGACTTGGAAATATGGAAGAATAGATTATCCAAATGGTTTTAACCTCAGCATAACCCCCACAACTAAGGACTAATTAACCAGCGCTACTCTGTGGTAACTAGTCTCAGATGAATAGACAGAGCTATGGATGCAAGGACTGACCAACCATGATAAAACAAAATATATATAGTTTTAAACCATGTTATGAGGCTATGCAGTGTTTGTTTACATTTACAATGTTTAAAAACTTTGAGTAAAACAAGCTTATATTTTGAACACAGCTCATGAGGCATTTATAAGTTATATTCTTCAAGAATCAATGAATAAATATAGATATAGATAATACTTATTTTCCACCATAAATTGCAAATAAATTCATTAAAAATCCTACAATGTGATTTTCTGGATTTTTTTTCTCATTTTGTCTGTCCTATTTTGAAGTGTACCTATGATGAAAATTGCAGGCCTCTCTCATCATTTTAAGTGGGAGAACTTGCACAATTGGTGGCTGACTAAATACTTTTTTTGCCCCACTGTATATATATACATATCGATATAGATATAGATATAAAGATATCATTTATAAGTCCAAAAATGTATGTAGCAACTACAGATTGCCTCTTTACTATCAAAAGTGTGTGAGTTTGACATTCGGCCTACGGATGGTTTCTTTATCAGCATGAATAATTAGATTGACCAATAAAAGATCCACGTTTACTCCATAGGCTGGGATCCTGTTATTCTATAGGCTGGGATCCTGTTATTCTATAGGCTGGGATCCTGTTATTCCATAGGCTGGGATCCTGTTATTCTATAGGCTGGGATCCTGTTATTCCATATGCGGGGGATCCTGTTATTCTATAGGCTGGGATCCTGTTATTCCATAGGCTGGGATCCTGTTATTCTATAGGCTGGGATCCTGTTATTCCATAGGCTAGGATCCTGTTATTCTATAGGCTGGGATCCTGTTATTCTATAGGCTGGGATCCTGTTATTCTATAGGCTGGGATCCTGTTATTCTATAGGCTGGGATCCTGTTATTCCATAGGCTGGGATCCTGTTATTCTATAGGCTGGGATCCTGTTATTCTATAGGCTGGGATCCTGTTATTCTATAGGCTGGGATCTACACTATGCAGCTGTTATTCTATAGGCTGGGATCTACACTATACACCTGTTATTCTATAGGCTGGGATCCCCAATATGAAGCTGTTAGTCTATAGGCTGGGATCCACACTATGCAGCTGTTATTCTATAGGCTGGGATCTGCACTATACAGCTGTTATTCTATAGGCTGGGATCCACACTATACAGCTGTTATTCTATAGGCTGGGATCCACACTATACAGCTGTTATTCTATAGGCTGGGATCCACACTATACAGCTGCTATTCTATAGGCTGGGATCCCCAATATGCAGCTGTTATTCTATAGGCTGGGATCCACACTATACAGCTGTTATTCTATAGGCTGGGATCCACACTATACAGCTGTTATTCTATAGGCTGGGATCCTGTTATTCTATAGGCTGGGATCCTGTTATTCTATAGGCTGGGATCCTGTTATTCCATAGGCTGGGATCCTGTTATTCTATAGGCTGGGATCCTGTTATTCCATAGGCTGGGATCCTGTTATTCTATAGGCTGGGATCCTGTTATTCTATAGGCTGGGATCCTGTTATTCTATATACGCTGGGATCCTGTTATTCTATAGGCTGGGATCCTGTTATTCCATAGGCTGGGATCCTGTTATTCTATAGGCTGGGATCCTGTTATTCTATAGGCTGGGATCCTGTTATTCTATAGGCTGGGATCCTGTTATTCTATAGGCTGGGATCTACACTATGCAGCTGTTATTCTATAGGCTGGGATCTACACTATACAGCTGTTATTCTATAGGCTGGGATCCCCAATATGCAGCTGTTAGTCTATAGGCTGGGATCCACACTATGCAGCTGTTATTCTATAGGCTGTGATCTGTACTATACAGCTGTTATTCTATAGGCTGGGATCCACACTATACAGCTGTTATTCTATAGGCTGGGATCCACACTATACAGCTGTTATTCTATAGGCTGGGATCCACACTATACAGCTGTTATTCTATAGGCTGGGATCCCCAATATGCAGCTGTTATTCTATAGGCTGGGATCCACACTATACAGCTGTTATTCTATAGGCTGGGATCCACACTATACAGCTGTTAGTCTATAGGCTGGGATCCACACTATACAGCTGTTAGTCTATAGGCTGGGATCCACACTATACAGCTGTTAGTCTATAGGCTGGGATCCCCACTATACAGCTGTTATTCTATAGGCTGGGATCTGCACTATGCAGCTGTTATTCCATAGGCTGGGATCCCCAATATGCAGCTGTTATTCTATAGGCTGGGATCCCCAATATGCAGCTGTTATTCTATAGGCTGGGATCCCCAATATGCAGCTGTTATTCCATAGGCTGGGATCCCCAATATGCAGCTGTTATTCCATAGGCTGGGATCCCCAATATGCAGCTGTTATTCTATAGGCTGGGATCCCCAATATGCAGCTGTTGCCAGATCACATTTTTCACTGGCTGTCCACTGATTTGAAAAACAATGAATGATAAGCAGCTTAAACTTCTTGAATTCAACCATTATTGGGTTTAAATACACATTTAGATTTGTGAACAGCCGTCCAGAATCACCACAGTCCGTAAAGCGCAAATAGCTAAATGAGAGAGCAGCAGTGTGATTCACATCAATGTGCTGTGTAGATATCAATAAGAAGTGACATCCGTATCGCTGTAGACAACACCACTGCTGTCATCCTGACCTCCAAGCGTTTATTCAAGTTGGTTCATCGTTGGATGCCGACAGCAGTCGCACCAGTGTGTCATCATAGTGGTCTCTGACATCATAGTGGTCTCTGACATCATAGTGGTCTCTGACATCATAGTGGTCTCTGACATCATAGTGGTCTCCGTCATCATAGTGGTCTCTGACATCATAGTGGTCTCCGTCATCACATCATAGTGGTCTCTGACATCATAGTGGTCTCCGTCATCACATCATAGTGGTCTCTGACATCATAGTGGTCTCTGTCATCACATCATAGTGGTCTCTGACATCATAGTGGTCTCTGTCATCATAGTGGTCTCTGTCATCATAGTGGTCTCTGTCATCATAGTGGTCTCTGTCATCATAGTGGTCTCTGACATCATAGTGGTCTCTGACATCACATCATAGTGATCTCTGACATCATAGTGGTCTCTGACATCACATCATAGTGATCTCTGACATCATAGTGGTCTCTGACATCATAGTGGTCTCTCTCATCATAGTGGTCTCTGTCATCATAGTGGTCTCTCTTATCATAGTGGTCTCTGTCATCATAGTAGTCTCTGACATCATAGTGGTCTCTGACATCATAGTGGTCTCTGTCATCATAGTGGTCTCCGTCATCATAGTGGTCTCTGACATCATAGTGGTCTCCGTCATCACATCATAGTGGTCTCTGACATCATAGTGGTCTCTGTCATCATAGTGGTCTCTGTCATCATAGTGGTCTCCGTCATCATAGTGGTCTCTGACATCATAGTGGTCTCTGACATCATAGTGGTCTCCGTCATCACATCATAGTGGTCTCTGACATCATAGTGTTCTCTGTCATCATAGTGGTCTCTGTCATCATAGTGGTCTCTGTCATCATAGTGGTCTCCGTCATCATAGTGGTCTCCGTCATCACATCATAGTGGTCTCTGACATCATAGTGGTCTCTGACATCATAGTGGTCTCTGTCATCATAGTGGTCTCCGTCATCATAGTGGTCTCTGACATCATAGTGGTCTCTGTCATCATAGTGGTCTCCGTCATCATAGTGGTCTCTGACATCATAGTGGTCTCTGTCATCATAGTGGTCTCCGTCATCATAGTGGTCTCTGACATCATAGTGGTCTCTGTCATCACATCATAGTGGTCTCTGTCATCATAGTGGTCTCTGTCATCACATCATAGTGGTCTCTGTCATCATAGTGGTCTCTGTCATCACATCATAGTGGTCTCTGTCATCATAGTGGTCTATGACATCATAGTGGTCTCCGTCATCACATCATAGTGGTCTCTGACATCATAGTGGTCTCTGTCATCATAGTGGACTCTGTCATCATAGTGGTCTCCGTCATCATAGTGGTCTCTCTCATCATAGTGGTCTCTGACATCATAGTGGTCTCTGACATCATAGTGGTCTATGACATCATAGTGGTCTCCGTCATCACATCATAGTGGTCTCTGACATCATAGTGGTCTCCGTCATCATAGTGGTCTCTCTCATCATAGTGGTCTCTGACATCATAGTGGTCTCTGACATCATAGTGGTCTCTGTCATCACATCATAGTGGTCTCTGTCATCACATCATAGTGGTCTCTGTCATCACATCATAGTGGTCTCTGTCATCACATCATAGTGGTCTCTGTCATCACATCATAGTGGTCTCTGTCATCACATCATAGTGGTCTCTGTCATCACATCATAGTGGTCTCTGACATCATAGTGGTCTCTGTCATCACATCATAGTGGTCTATGACATCATAGTGGTCTCTGACATCATAGTGGTCTATGACATCATAGTGGTCTCTGTCATCACATCATAGTGGTCTATGACATCATATTGGTCTCTGACATCATAGTGGTCTATGACATCATAGTGGTCTCTGTCATCACATCATAGTATTCTCTGACATCATAGTGGTCTCTGTCATCACATCATAGTATTCTCTGACATCATAGTATTCTCTGTCATCATAGTGGTCTATGACATCATAGTGTTCGCTGTCATCATAGTGGTCTCTGACATCATATAGTGGTCTCTGACATCATAGTGGTCTCTGACATCATAGTGTTCTCAACAACAATAATTTCCCCCCAAAAAAGGTTTCCTAGTAACTTAAAACAATACTTTTATTCAGAATATACAGCTGAAGAACAAACCATTACTTCATTTTTCTATGCATAAGGGAGCATCATCAGCTATATGACAGAGAATGTGTGTGTGTGTTTTTTATTTATTTTACCTTTATTTAACCAGGCAAGTCAGTTAAGAACAAATTCTTATTTTCAATGACGGCCTAGGAACAGTGAGTTCAGGGGAACAGCCTATTCAGGGGCAGAACGACAGATTTGTACCTTGTCAGCTCGGGGGTTTGAACTTGCAACCTTCCGGTTACTAGTCCAATGCTTTAACCACTAGGCTACGCAGCCACCTGTGTGTGTGTGTAATATTATTAAGAAACTATATCTTCTTTCCCATCTTTTTTTGTCTGTCATCCTCTGAGGTTCGAATTGATGAGTCTCTCTCTCTCTCTCTCTCTCTCTCTCTCTCTCTCTCTCTCTCTATAGATCAATATGGTCTTTTACAAGCTGTCATCCATCGTGTTTCCGTCTGATTCGAAGACATTGTTATCTTCCTTGGTCGAGCTCCTGTCTGTTCTCTCCGCTAATAATCACACTGACA
>NC_060193.1:6655375-6657875 GCF_021184085.1 Oncorhynchus gorbuscha
AGAGAGACAGAAAGAGACAGAGGGAACGGAGAAGATATAAAAAGACAGAGAGACAGAAAGAGACAGAGGGAACAGAGGAGATATAAACAGACAGAGAAAGAGAGAGAGACAGAAAGAGACAGAGGGAACAGAGGAGATATAAAAAGACAGAGAAAGACAGAGGGAACAGAGGAGATATAAAAAGACAGAGAGAGACAGAAAGAGACAGAGGGAACAGAGGAGATATAAACAGACAGAGAGAGAGAGAGAGAGACAGAAAGAGACAGGGGGAACGGAGAAGATATAAACAGACAGAGAGAGAGAGAGAGAGAGACAGAAAGAGACAGAGGGAACGGAGGAGATATAAACAGACAGAGAGACAGAGAGAGAGACAGAAAGAGACAGGGGGAACGGAGGAGATATAAACAGACAGAGAGAGAGAGAGAGAGAGAGAAATATTCAACAGTAGACTACAGTACATTATAGTACTCAGCAGTAGACTACAGTACAGTATAGTACTCAACAGTAGTTTACAGTAGACTAAAGTACAGTATAGTACTCAACAATAGTCTACAGTATAGTACTCAACGATAGTCTATAGTATAGTACTCAACAATAGTCTACAGTACATTATAGTACTCAACAATAGTCTACAGTACAGCACAGTACTCAACAATAGTTTACAGTAGACTAAAGTACAGTATAGTACTCAACAATAGTCTACAGTATAGTACTCAACGATAGTCTATAGTATAGTACTCAAAGATAGTCTATAGTATAGTACTCAACGATAGTCTATAGTATAGTACTCAAAGATAGTCTATAGTATAGTACTCAACAATAGTCTATAGTATAGTACTCAACAATGGTCTACAGTATAGTACTCAACGATAGTCTATAGTATAGTACTCAACGATAGTCTACAGTACATTATAGTACTCAACAATAGTCTACAGTACAGCACAGTACTCAACAATAGTTTACAGTAGACTAAAGTACAGTATAGTACTCAACAATAGTCTACAGTATAGTACTCAATGATAGTCTATAGTATAGTACTCAAAGATAGTCTATAGTATAGTACTCAACAGTAGACTACGGTATAGTACTCAACAGTAGACTACAGTACAGTACTCAACAGTAGACTACAGTACAGTATAGTACTCAACAGTAGACTACAGTATAGTACTCAACAGTAGGCTACAGTATAGTACTCAACAGTAGACTACAGTATAGTACTCAACAGTAGACTACAGTATAGTACTCAACAGTAGACTACAGTACATTATAGTACTCAACAGTATACTATAGTATAATACTCAACAGTAGACTACAGTGTAGTACTCAACAGTAGACTACATTATAGTACTCAACAGTAGACTACAGTATAGTACTCAACAGTAGTCTACAGTATAGTACTCAACAGTAGACTACAGTATAGTACTCAACAGTAGACTACAGTACATTATAGTACTCAACAGTAGACTATAGTATAGTACTCAACAGTAGACTACAGTATAGTACTCAACAGTAGACTACAGTATAGTACTCAACAGTAGACTACAGTATAGTACTCAACAGTAGACTACAGTATAGTACTCAACAGTAGACTACAGTACAGTACTCAAAAGTAGGTTACAGTATAGTATAGTACTCAACAGTAGGTTACAGTACATTATAGTACTCAACAGTAGACTACAGTATAGTACTCAACAGTAGACTACAGTACAGTACTCAAAAGTAGGTTACAGTATAGTATAGTACTCAACAGTAGGTTACAGTACATTATAGTACTCAACAGTAGACTACAGTATAGTACTCAACAGTAGACTACAGTACAGTACTCAAAAGTAGGTTACAGTATAGTATAGTACTCAACAGTAGGTTACAGTACATTATAGTACTCAACAGTAGACTACAGTATAGTACTCAACATTAGACTACAGAACATAATAGTATTCAACAGTAGACTATAGTATAGTACTCAACAGTAGACTACAGTATAGTACTCAACAGTAGACTACAGTATAGTACTCAACAGTAGACTACAGTATAGTACTCAACAGTAGACTACAGTATAGTACTCAACAGTAGACTACAGTATAGTACTCAACAGTAGACTATAGTATAGTACTCAACAGTAGACTACAGTATAGTACTCAACAGTAGACTACAGTATAGTACTCAACAGTAGACTACCGTATAGTACTCAACAGTAGACTACAGTATAGTACTCAACAGTAGACTACCGTATAGTACTCAACAGTAGACTACAGTATAGTACTCAACAGTAGACTACAGTATAGTACTCAACAGTAGACTACAGTATAGTACTCAACAGTAGACTACAGTATAGTACTCAACAGTAGACTACCGTATAGTACTCAACAGTAGACTACAGTATAGTACTCAACAGTAGACTACAGTATAGTACTCAACGGTACAGTATAGTACTCAACAGTAGACACAGTGTAGTACTCAACAGAGTGTAGACTTAGACTACAGGACCACAGTAGACTAC
>NC_060193.1:6662875-6672875 GCF_021184085.1 Oncorhynchus gorbuscha
CTGCCTCTGATCTGGAGGACTCACTAAACAGAGAACATCCCTGGTCATCCCTAATGCCTCTGATCTGGAGGACTCACTAAACAGGGAACATCTCTGGTCATCTCTACTGCCTCTGATCTGGAGGATTCACTAAACAGAGAACATCCCTGGTCATCCCTAATGCCTCTGATCTGGAGGACTCACTAAACAGAGAACATCCCTGGTCATCCCTACTGCCTCTGATCTGGAGGACTCACTAAACAGAGAACATCCCTGGTCCCTACTCCCTCTGATCTGGAGCACTAAACAGAGAACATCCCTGGTCCCTACTCCCTCTGATCTGGAGGACTCACTAAACAGAGAACATCCCTGGTCATCCCTACTGCCTCTGATCTGGAGGACTCACTAAACAGAGAACATCCCTGGTCATCCCTACTGCCTCTGATCTGGAGGACTCACTAAACAGAGAACATCCCTGGTCATCCCTACTGCCTCTGATCTGGAGGACTCACTAAACAGAGAACATCCCTGGTCATCCCTACTGCCTCTGATCTGGCGGACTCACTAAACAGAGAACATCCCTGGTCGTCCCTACTGCCTCTGATCTGGAGGACTCACTAAACAGATAACATCCCTGGTCATCCCTACTGCCTCTGATCTGGAGGAATCACTAAACAGAGAACATCCCTGGTCATCCCTACTGCCTCTGATCTGGAGGACTCACTAAACAGAGAACATCCCTGTTCATCCCTACTGCCTCTGATCTGGAGGACTCACTAAACAGAGAACATCCCTGGTCATCCCTAATGCCTCTGATCTGGAGGACTCACTAAACAGAGAACATCTCTGGTCATCTCTACTGCCTCTGATCTGGAGGACTCACTAAACAGAGAACATCCCTGGTCATCCCTAATGCCTCTGATCTGGAGGACTCACTAAACAGAGAACATCCCTGGTCATCTCTACTGCCTCTGATCTGGAGGACTCACTAAACAGAGAACATCCCTGGTCATCTCTACTCCCTCTGATCTGGAGGACTCACTAAACAGAGAACATCCCTGGTCATCTCTACTCCCTCTGATCTGGAGGACTCACTAAACAGAGAACACCCCTGGTCATCCCTACTGCCTGTGATCTGGAATACTCACTAAACAGAGAACATCCCTGGTCGTCCCTACTACCTCTGATCTGACGGACTCACTAAACAGAGAACATCCCCGGTCGTCCCTACTGCCTCTGATCTGGAGGACTCACTAAACAGAGAACATCCCTGGTCGTCCCTACTGCCTCTGATCTGGAGGACTCACTAAACAGAGAACATCCCTGGTCGTCCCTACTGCCTCTGATCTGGAGGACTCACTAAACAGAGAACATCCCTGGTCGTCCCTACTGCCTCTGATCTGGAGGACTCACTAAACAGAGAACATCCCTGGTCATCCCTACTGCCTCTGATCTGGAATACTCACTAAACAGAGAACATCCCTGGTCATCCCTACTGCCTCTGATCTGGAATACTCACTAAACAGAGAACATCCCTGGTCGTCCCTACTGCCTCTGATCTGGAGGACTCACTAAACAGAGAACATCCCTGGTCATCCCTACTACCTCTGATCTGGTGGGCTCACTAAACAGAGAACATCCCTGGTCATCCCTACTGCCTGTGATCTGGAATACTCACTAAACAGAAAACATCCCTGGTCATCCCTACTGCCTCCGATCTGGTTGACTCACTAAACAGAGAACATCCCTGTTCATCCCTACTGCCTCTGATCTGGTGGACTCACTAAACAGAGAACATCCCAGGTCATCCCTACTGCCTCTGATCTGACGGACTCACTAAACAGAGAACATCCCCGGTCGTCCCTACTGCCTCTGATCTGGTGGACTCACTAAACAGAGAACATCCCTGGTCATCCCTACTGGCTCTGATCTGGAGGACTCACTAAACAGAGAACATCTCTGGTCATCCCTACTGCCTCTGATCTGGAGGACTCACTAAACAGAGAACATCCCTGGTCATCCCTACTGCCTGTGATCTGGAATACTCACTAAACAGAAAACATCCCTGGTCATCCCTACTGCCTCCGATCTGGTGGACTCACTAAACGGAGAACATCCCTGGTCATCACTACTACCTCTGATCTGGAGGACTCACTAAACAGAGAACATCCCTGGTCATCCCTACTGCCTCTGATCTGGCGGACTCACTAAACAGAGAACATCCCTGGTCATCCCTACTGCCTCTGATCTGGAGGACTCACTAAACAGAGAACATCCCCGGTCGTCCCTACTGCCTCTGATCTGGTGGACTCACTAAACAGAGAACATCCCTGGTCATCCCTACTGGCTCTGATCTGGAGGACTCACTAAACAGAGAACATCTCTGGTCATCCCTACTGCCTCTGATCTGGAGGACTCACTAAACAGAGAACATCCCTGGTCATCCCTACTGCCTGTGATCTGGAATACTCACTAAACAGAAAACATCCCTGGTCATCCCTACTGCCTCCGATCTGGTGGACTCACTAAACGGAGAACATCCCTGGTCATCACTACTGCCTCTGATCTGGAGGACTCACTAAACAGAGAACATCCCTGGTCATCCCTACTGCCTGTGATCTGGAATACTCACTAAACAGAAAACATCCCTGGTCATCCCTACTGCCTCTGATCTGGCGGACTCACTAAACAGAGAACATCCCTGGTCATCCCTACTGCCTCTGATCTGGAGGACTCACTAAACAGAGAACATCCCTGGTCATCCCTACTACCTCTGATCTGGTTGACTCACTAAACAGAGAACATCCCTGTTCATCCCTACTGCCTCTGATCTGGTGGACTCACTAAACAGAGAACATCCCTGGTCATCCCTACTGCCTCTGATCTGACGGACTCACTAAACAGAGAACATCCCTGGTCGTCCCTACTGCCTCTGATCTGGTGGACTCACTAAACAGAGAACATCCCTGGTCATCCCTACTGCCTCTGATCTGGAGGACTCACTAAACAGAGAACATCCCTGGTCATCCCTACTGCCTCTGATCTGGAGGACTCACTAAACAGAGAACATCCCTGGTCATCCCTACTGCCTGTGATCTGGAATACTCACTAAACAGAAAACATCCCTGGTCATCCCTACTGCCTCTGATCTGGAGGACTCACTAAACAGAGAACATCCCTGGTCATCCCTACTGCCTCTGATCTGGCGGACTCACTAAACAGAGAACATCCCTGGTCATCCCTACTGCCTCTGATCTGGAGGACTCACTAAACAGAGAACATCCCTGGTCATCCCTACTGCCTCTGATCTGGAATACTCACTAAACAGAGAACATCCCTGGTCATCCCTACTGCCTCTGATCTGGAATACTCACTAAACAGAGAACATCCCTGGTCGTCCCTACTGCCTCTGATCTAGAGGACTCACTAAACATAGAACATCCCTGGTCATCCCTACTCCCTCTGATCTGGAGGACTCACTAAACATAGAACATCCCTGGTCATCCCTACTGCCTCTGATCTAGAGGACTCACTAAACAGAGAACTACCCCGGTCATCCCTACTGCCTCTGATCTGGTGGACTCACTAAACAGAGAACATCCCTGGTCATCCCTACTGCCTCTGATCTGATAGACTCACTAAACAGAGAACATCCCTGTTCATCCCTACTGTCTCTGATCTGGAGGACTCACTAAACAGAGAACATCCCTGGTCATCCCTACTGCCTCTGATCTGGAGGAATCACTAATCACAAACGCATCTTCTGTAAATAATCTCTGAAGTGAAGTCATAAAATATCTAGCTCGTAATTTGTTATGCTAACAAGCTAGCAGCAACAATAAGAAATAACAAAAGATAAGAATAGGAACATAAAGTAAATGTCTCAGTAGAATAGAATAAACATTTTAGCATAAGTATACAGGGAAGTTGGGATGGATGGAGAGATACAGGGATGGATGGAGAGATACAGGGATGGATGGAGAGATACAGGGATGGATGGAGAGATACAGGGATGGATGGAGAGATACAGGGATGGATGGAGAGATACAGGGATGTATGGAGAGATACAGGGATGGATGGAGAGATACAGGGATGGATGGAGAGATACAGGGATGGATGGAGATATACAGGGATGGATGGAGAGATACAGGGATGGATGGAGAGATACAGAGATGGATGGAGAGATACAGGGATGGATGGAGAGATACAGGGATGGATGGAGAGATACAGGGATGGATGGAGAGATGGATTCATTGGGACAGGTGGTAATGGGACTACTGGCAATATGGTGTCTGGGGGCCGGTGGCCGGGAGAGTGAGCAAGAGGGAGGGAGGTATATTAATACACTTTTGGCTATACAACCTGGTCTCATATTATTTTGTATGTAAATCCGAGAAGCTCCATGTAGTATGATATGTTGGTAGCATAAGACAGATAGTTACTTAAGGCAAAAATGAAAGGAGGGTCGTTGGTCGGGGTGGATAGGTGAGCGTATAACACGAACATCTAGCAACCCAAAGGTTGGAAGTGCGAATCTCATCACGTAGCACTTTAGCAACTTTCTGCTACTTACTACTGTTTCTATACTTTGCAACTACTTAGCATGTTAGCTAACCCTAACCCTTTTAGCTAACTTAACCCTAACCGTAACCCTTTTAGCTAACTTAACCCTAACCTTAACCCTTTAACTTAATTCCTAAACTTAACCCTAAGCTTAACCCTTTTAGCTAACTTAACCCTAACCTTAACCCTTTAACTTAATTCCTAAACTTAACCCTAAGCTTAACACTTTTAGCTAAACCTTAACCTTAACCCTTTAACTTAATTCCTAAACTTAACCCTAAGTTTAACCCGAACCGCTAACCCTAACCCCTAGCCAAGCAAATGTTAGCGAGCTAGGTAACGTTAGCCACCTAGCCACCTAGCTAGAATTCGTAACATATCAAACGTTTAGCAAATTCGTAACATATTGTATGTTTTGCAAATTTGTAACATATCTCCCGAAATGGGTGATGGACATCCACAAATTAATACCTACCATACGAAAAATATCATACTAATAGGAGTTAATAGGAGTCAGATTTTCATACAGAATAATACGAAATGCTCTGAGGCCAGGTTGGGCTAGATGTTGCAGAGGAGCCTTGCGGGGCAAGCCGAATTCCTCATTTCATCTTTTTACATTCAGGTATTGAGACCCACACAGATTTCAGCACAGCACTAACACACTAAAGAGGATCTCACCTTAGCTACTTTAATGATGTGAGGTATATGCAGGTAGGCAGCAACAGGTAGATCTCACCTTAGCTACATTAATGATGTCAGGTATATGCAGGTAGGCAGCAACAGGAGGATCTCACCTTAGCTACTTTAATGATGTCAGGTATATGCAGGTAGGCAGCAACAGGAGGATCTCACCTTAGCTACTTTAATGATGTCAGGTATATGCAGGTAGGCAGCAACAGGAGGAAGACTTTTCCCTATCAGGTAGGCTTCGTCAGCCTTTTGTCTGTGGGTTGAACGGTATGTTACAATGTTACAGAGGTACATTTTATGATCTTGAATGATCTTAGCGGGCAAAACTGGTTGTAATCTCGTCAGGTATTCAACAGGTAATCTCGTCAGGTATTCAACAGGTAATCTCGTCAGGTATTCAACAGGTAATCTCGTCAGGTATTCAACAGGTAATCTCGTCAGGTATTCAACAGGTAATCTCGTCAGGTATTCAACAGGTAATCTCGTCAGGTATTCAACAGGTAATATCGTCAGGTATTCAACAGGTAATCTCGTCAGGTATTCAACAGGTAATCTCGTCAGGTATTCAACAGGTAATCTCGTCAGGTATTCAACAGGTAATCTCGTCAGGTATTCAACAGGTAATATCGTCAGGTATTCAACAGGTAATCTCGTCAGGTATTCAACAGGTAATCTCGTCAGGTATTCAACAGGTAATATCGTCAGGTATTCAACAGGTAATATCGTCAGGTATTCAACAGGTAATATCGTCAGGTATTCAACAGGTAATCTCGTCAGGTATTCAACAGGTAATATCGTCAGGTATTCAACAGGTAATCTCGTCAGGTATTCAACAGGTAATCTTGTCAGGTATTCAACAGGTAATCTCGTCAGGTATTCAACAGGTAATCTCGTCAGGTATTCAACAGGTAATCTCGTCAGGTATTCAACAGGTAATCTCGTCAGGTATTCAACAGGTAATCTCGTCAGGTATTCAACAGGTAATATCGTCAGGTATTCAACAGGTAATATCGTCAGGTATTCAACAGGTAATCTCGTCAGGTATTCAACAGGTAATATCGTCAGGTATTCAACAGGTAATATCGTCAGGTATTCAACAGGTAATCTCGTCAGGTATTCAACAGGTAATATCGTCAGGTATTCAACAGGTAATATCATCAGGTATTCAACAGGTAATCTCGTCAGGTATTCAACAGGTAATCTCGTCAGGTATTCAACAGGTAATCTCGTCAGGTATTCAACAGGTAATATCGTCAGGTATTCAACAGGTAATATCGTCAGGTATTCAACAGGTAATCTCGTCAGGTATTCAACAGGTAATCTCGTCAGGTATTCAACAGGTAATATCGTCAGGTATTCAACAGGTAATCTCGTCAGGTATTCAACAGGTAATCTCGTCAGGTATTCAACAGGTAATATCGTCAGGTATTCAACAGGTAATATCGTCAGGTAAATAGTCAGGTAGAATTCCAGATAAATAGAACTGCAGGTAAAGCCTACATCAATGACTGGCACCCCTTGATAAAGATTAGCCAAAAAAGACACCTCGATAAACTTTACCAAGTACCAAGATATTTTAGCCAATAACCCCAAGCACACAACGAGCACAAAATCCACAAAGAAATGTTTAATTGGCTACAAATTCAACATTTTACAATGGTCTCAGTCTCCGGATATGAACCCCATTGAAAAACGTTCTTATTTTGTATTTCTTGTTAAACAAAAACTCAGTCTCTGAGCAATTTTGTTAGTATAAAATAACACGATTATTGTATGTTCAAATTCTTTACATTGTACCTCAGAATTTGTATAAAATAAACTGTCTTTATTAGTCAATAATTCCAGGTGAGTGAATAACTCCAGGTGAGTGAATAACTCCAGGTGAGTGCTGTACCTGTGCATCTGTCCTCGATCTTCTTCAGAGTAAACAGCCACGGTTCGAATCCCCAACTCAGTACACGCCCTGAACACACGGATAGCGATCTCACCTGGAGACGAGAGAACAGAAAAGGAGAAAAGAAAAGAGAAAGGAAAGAAATAAATAGAGAAAAATATAAAATAATAAAAGAGATGTATAGTCCGTTTGGAAAGTATTCAGACCCCCTCACTTTTTTCCACATTACAGCCTTTTTTTCTAAAAATGTATAAAATATTTTTTCCTCTTCAATCTACACACAATACCCCATAATGAGACAGTGAAAAAAAATATATATATTTTTTTACATTTTTGCAAATCTATTAAAAATTAAAACTTAAATAATTTAATGTCAGGATTTGGCCAGGGTTGTTCCGGTTTTTGGTCACTAGATGCCCCCATTGTGCCTTTTGACCTTTTGTTTTCCCTTGATCCCCATTATTATTTGCACCTGTGCCTCGTTTCCCCTGATTGTATTTAAACCCTTTGTTTTCCTCAGTCCTTTGCTCTGTGTTTGTATGTTAGCACCCAGCCCTAGTACTCTGAGAACTCTTGTTGATCCCGGTGGACTCTCTTGTGGAATTCTGTTTTTTGTTCTTGTTTGTTTGTTTTTGAGTATTTTTTGAGGCTTTTTGTGCTATACCTTCCACCTTGTGGATTTACCTTTTTGTCTTGGAGGATTACCTTTGTTCTTGTGGAATTCCTTTTGAGGTTGTGGAGTTACATGTTTTCCTGAAGAACTTCACTTTTTACTTCACTAAATACACCGTCTCAAGTACTGCTATGTCTGCCTCATCTTCTGGGTTCTGCCAACTATTCGTGGCTCAGTTAGTTAAGTGACTGTTTCTCACTCCGGAGACCCGGGTTCGTAACCGGGTCCTGACATTTAAGTGTTCAGACCCTTTGCTATGAGACTCTAAATTGAGCTCAGGTACATCCTGTTTCCATTGATCATCCTTGAGCTGTTTCTACAACTTGATTGGAGTCCACCTGTGGTTAATTCAGTTGATTGGACATGATTTGGAAAGGCACACACCTGTCTATATAAGGTCCCACAGTTGACAGTGCATATCAGAGCAAAAACCAAGCCATGAGGTCGAAGGAATTGTCCGTAGAGCACAGAGACAGGATTGTGTCGAGGCACAGATCTGGGGAAGGGTACCAAAAAATGTCTTCATCATTGAAGGTCCCCAAGAACACAGTGGCCTCCATCATTCTTAAATGGAAGAAGTTTGGAAACACCAAGACTCTTCCTAGAGATGGCTGCCTGTCCAAACTAAGCAATTAATGGAGAAGGGCCTTGGTCAGTAAGGTGACCAAAAACCCAATGGTCACTCTGACAGACCTCCAGAGTTCATCTGTGAAGATGATTGAACCTTCCAGAAGGACAACCGTCTCTGCAGCACTCCACCAATCAAAATGGCCAGACAGAAGCCACTCCTCAGTAAAAGGCATATGACAACCTACTTGGAGTTTGCCTAAAGGCAGCTAAAGGAATCCCAGACCACGAGAAACAAGATTCTCTGGTCTGAAGAAACAAAGATTGAAATCTTTGGCCTGAATGCAAAGCGTCACATCTGGAGGAAAACTGGCACTGCTCATCACTTGTCCAATAACATCCCAAGGTGAAACATGGTGGTGGCAGCATCATGCTGTGGGGATGTTTTTTTCAGCTGCAGGGACTGGGAGACTAGTCAGGATCGAGGGAAAGATGAACCGTGCAAAGCACAGAGAGATCCTTGATGAAAACCTGCTCAGGACCTCAGACTGAGGCGAAGGTTCACCTTCCAATAGAACAAAGACCCTAAGCACACAGCCAAGACAATGCAGGAGTGACTTCAGGACAAGTCTCTGAATGTCCTTGAGTGGCCCAGCCAGAGCCCGTCTTTGAACCCGATCAAACATCTCTGGAGAGACCTGAAAATAGCTGTGCAGCGACGCTCCCCATCCAACCTGACAGAGCCTGAGAGGATCTGCAGAGAAGAATGAGAGAAACTCCCCAAATATAGGTGTGCCAAGCTTGTAGCATTATACCAAAGAAGACTCAAGGCGGAAATCACTGCCAAAGGTGCTTCAACAAAGTACTGAGTTAAGGGCCTGAATAATTATGTAAATGTGATATTTCAGTTTTTCATTTAAATGTGCAATAATTTCTAAAAAACCTGTGTTTGCTTTGTCATTATGGGGTATTGTGATGTCATTATGGGGTATTGTGATGTCATCATGGGGTATTGTGATGTCATTATGGGGTATTGTGATGTCTTTATGGGTTAATCATGGGTTGATTGATGAGAAAAAACGATTTAATCCATTTTCGAATCTGGCTGTAAAGTAACATTTTGGGGGGGGGGAGGTCAAGGGGTCTGAATCATTTTCGAATTCCCTATATGGGTTGAGAAGTACACTATGTTTCTCTACTATCTATTCAAGCAATAAAGCACCTCACGGGGTTTGTGGTATATAGCTTTGAGCTGGGCTAGGTGGCTGTGTAGCTTTGATCTGGGCTAGATGGCTGTGTGTAGCTTTGAGCTGGGCTAGGTGGCTGTGTAGCATCATAAGCTATATAACACACACTATCATATAAGTTATAGCCATGCAATGTGATGGTATGTCATGAGATCTATAATGCAACGTGTAACTCAGATGAACTGTCATGTGTTGGGATATACAATATACCTTAGTTATTGTCGTGTGCTGGGATAACATGATCTCTAATGCAATTCCCTCCTAATAACAATGATGGATAAGATGTACTGTCATGTGTTGGGACAAGTGATGTCAATCATCCCCATAGTTATAATGTCATGTCGTATTGTGGGTGGAGCCTTACCTCTGTTGGCCACCATGACC
>NC_060193.1:6675375-6682875 GCF_021184085.1 Oncorhynchus gorbuscha
AATAGAAGAATCAGAAGCACCTGGTCTCCGTCTACACAACACTGAAATCAATTAACCTGGTCTCCCTCTACACAACACTGAAATCAATTAACCTGGTCTCCCTCTACACAACACTGAAATCAATTAACCTGGTCTCCCTCTACACAACACTGAAATCAATTCACCTGGTCTCACCCTACACAACACTGAAATCAATTAACCTGGTCTCCCTCTACACAACACTGAAATCAATTCACCTGGTCTCCCTCTACACAACACTGAAATCAATTCACCTGGTCTCCCTCTACACAACACTGAAATCAATTAACCTGGTCTCCCTCTACACATTAGAAGAATCAGAAGCACCTGGTCTCCCCCTACACAACACTGAAATCAATTAACCTGGTCTCCCTCTACACAATAGAAGAATCAGAAGCACCTGGTCTCCGTCTACACAACACTGAAATCAATTAACCTGGTCTCCCTCTACACAACACTGAAATCAATTAACCTGGTCTCCCTCTACACAACACTGAAATCAATTAACCTGGTCTCCCTCTACACAACACTGAAATCAATTAACCTGGTCTCCCTCTACACAATAGAAGAATCAGAAGCACCTGGTCTCCGTCTACACAACACTGAAATCAATTAACCTGGTCTCCCTCTACACAACACTGAAATCAATTAACCTGGTCTCCCTCTACACAACACTGAAATCAATTAACCTGGTCTCCCTCTACACAACACTGAAATCAATTAACCTGGTCTCCCTCTACACAATAGAAGAATCAGAAGCACCTGGTCTCCGTCTACACAACACTGAAATCAATTAACCTGGTCTCCCTCTACACAACACTGAAATCAATTAACCTGGTCTCCGTCTACACAACACTGAAATCAATTAACCTGGTCTCCCTCTACACAACACTGAAATCAATTAACCTGGTCTCCCTCTACACAATAGAAGAATCAGAAGCACCTGGTCTCCGTCTACACAACACTGAAATCAATTAACCTGGTCTCCCTCTACACAACACTGAAATCAATTAACCTGGTCTCCCTCTACACAACACTGAAATCAATTAACCTGGTCTCCCTCTACACAACACTGAAATCAATTAACCTGGTCTCCCTCTACACAACACTGAAATCAATTAACCTGGTCTCCCTCTACACATTAGAAGAATCAGAAGCACCTGGTCTCCCCCTACACAACACTGAAATCAATTAACCTGGTCTCCCTCTACACAATAGAAGAATCAGAAGCACCTGGTCTCCGTCTACACAACACTGAAATCAATTAACCTGGTCTCCCTCTACACAACACTGAAATCAATTAACCTGGTCTCCCTCTACACAACACTGAAATCAATTAACCTGGTCTCCCTCTACACAACACTGAAATCAATTAACCTGGTCTCCCTCTACACAACACTGAAATCAATTCACCTGGTCTCACCCTACACAACACTGAAATCAATTAACCTGGTCTCCCTCTACACAACACTGAAATCAATTCACCTAGTCTCCCTCTACACAACACTGAAATCAATTAACCTGGTCTCCCTCTACACAACACTGAAATCAATTCACCTGGTCTCCCTCTACACAACACTGAAATCAATTAACCTGGTCTCCCTCTACACATTAGAAGAATCAGAAGCACCTGGTCTCCCCCTACACAACACTGAAATCAATTAACCTGGTCTCCCTCTACACAATAGAAGAATCAGAAGCACCTGGTCTCCGTCTACACAACACTGAAATCAATTAACCTGGTCTCCCTCTACACAACACTGAAATCAATTAACCTGGTCTCCCTCTACACAACACTGAAATCAATTAACCTGGTCTCCCTCTACACAACACTGAAATCAATTAACCTGGTCTCCCTCTACACAATAGAAGAATCAGAAGCACCTGGTCTCCGTCTACACAACACTGAAATCAATTAACCTGGTCTCCCTCTACACAACACTGAAATCAATTAACCTGGTCTCCCTCTACACAACACTGAAATCAATTAACCTGGTCTCCCTCTACACAACACTGAAATCAATTAACCTGGTCTCCCTCTACACAATAGAAGAATCAGAAGCACCTGGTCTCCGTCTACACAACACTGAAATCAATTAACCTGGTCTCCCTCTACACAACACTGAAATCAATTAACCTGGTCTCCGTCTACACAACACTGAAATCAATTAACCTGGTCTCCCTCTACACAACACTGAAATCAATTCACCTGGTCTCCCCCTACACAACACTGAAATCAATTAACCTGGTCTCCCTCTACACAACACTGAAATCAATTCACCTGGTCTCCCTCTACACAACACTGAAATCAATTAACCTGGTCTCCGTCTACACAACACTGAAATCAATTAACCTGGTCTCCCTCTACACAACACTGAAATCAATTCACCTGGTCTCCCCCTACACAACACTGAAATCAATTAACCTGGTCTCCCTCTACACAACACTGAAATCAATTCACCTGGTCTCCCCCTACACAACACTGAAATCAATTAACCTGGTCTCCCTCTACACAACACTGAAATCAATTAACCTGGTCTCCCTCTACACAACACTGAAATCAATTAACCTGGTCTCACCCTACACAACACTGAAATCAATTCACCTGGTCTCCCTCTACACACATCTGCTGTAGACAGATGACCTGGGGCTGTTGTCTCCCACTAAGTAGGATCTGTTGTCTCCCACTAAGGAGGGTCTGTTGTAGCCAGATGACCTGGGGCTGTTGTCTCCCACTAAGGAGGGTCTGTCGTCTCCCACTTAGGAGGGTCTGTTGTAGACAGATGACCTGGGGCTGTTGTCTCCCACTAAGGAGGGTCTGCTGTCTCCCACTAAGGAGGGTCTGTTGTAGACAGATGACCTGGGGCTGTTGTCTCCCACTAAGGAGGGGCTGTTGTCTCCCACTAAGGAAGGTCTGTTGTCTCCCACTAAGGAGGGTCTGTTGTAGACAGATGACCTGGGGCTGTTGTCTCCCACTAAGGAGGGTCTGTTGTAGACAGATGACCTGGGGCTGTTGTCTCCCACTAAGGAGGGTCTGTTGTAGACACATGACCTGGGGCTGTTGTCTCCCACTAAGGAGGGTCTGCTGTCTCCCACTAAGGAGGGTCTGTTGTAGACAGATGAGCTGGGGCTGTTGTCTCCCACTAAGGAGGGGCTGTTGTCTCCCACTAAGGAAGGTCTGTTGTCTCCCACTAAGGAGGGTCTGTTGTAGACAGATGACCTGGGGCTGTTGTCTCCCACTAAGGAGGGTCTGTTGTAGACAGATGACCTGGGGCTGTTGTCTCCCACTAAGGAGGGTCTGTTGTAGACAGATGACCTGGGGCTGTTGTCTCCCACTAAGGAGGGGCTGTTGTCTCCCATTAAGGAGGGTCTGTTGTAGACAGATGACCTGGGGCTGTTGTCTCCCATTAAGGAGGGTCTGTTGTCTCCCACTAATGAGGGTCTGTTGTAGACAGATGACCTGGGGCTGTTGTCTCCCACTAAGGAGGGTCTGTCGTCTCCCATTAAGGAGGGTGTGTTGTAGACAGATGACCTGGGGCTGTTGTCTCCCACTAAGGAGGGTCTGTTGTAGACAGATGACCTGGGGCTGTTGTCTCCCACTAAGGAAGGTCTGTTGTAGACAGATGACCTGGGGCTGCTGTCTCCCACTAAGGAGGGGCTGTTGTCTCCCATTAAGGAGGGTCTGTTGTAGACAGATGACCTGGGGCTGTTGTCTCCCATTAAGGAGGGTCTGTTGTCTACCACTAAGGAGGGTCTGCTGTCTCCCACTAAGGAGGGTCTGTTGTAGACAGATGACCTGGGGCTGTTGTCTCCCACTAAGGAGGGGCTGTTGTCTCCCACTAAGCAAGGTCTGTTGTCTCCCACTAAGGAGGGTCTGTTGTAGACAGATGACCTGGGGCTGTTGTCTCCCACTAAGGAGGGTCTGCTGTCTCCCACTAAGGAGGGTCTGTTTTAGACAGATGACCTGGGGCTGTTGTCTCCCACTAAGGAGGGGCTGTTGTCTCCTACTAAGGAGGGGCTGTTGTCTCCCACTAAGGAGGGGCTGTTGTCTCCCACTAAGGAGGGGCTGTTGTCTCCCACTAAGGAAGGTCTGTTGTCTCCCACTAAGGAGGGTCTGTTGTCTCCCACTAAGGAGGGTCTGTTGTAGACAGATGACCTGGGGCTGTTGTCTCCCACTAAGGAGGGTCTGTTGTAGACAGATGACCTGGGGCTGTTGTCTCCCACTAAGGAGGGTTTGTTGTCTCCCACTAAGGAGGGTCTGTTGTAGACAGATGACCTGGGGCTGTTGTCTCCCACTAAGGAGGGGCTGTTGTCTCCCATTAAGGAGGGTCTGTTGTAGACAGATGACCTGGGGCTGTTGTCTCCCATTAAGGAGGGTCTGTTGTCTCCCACTAAGGAGGGTCTGTTGTAGACAGATGACCTGGGGCTGTTGTCTCCCACTAAGGATGGTCTGTCGTCTCCCATTAAGGAGGGTCTGTTGTAGACAGATGACCTGGGGCTGTTGTCTCCCACTAATTAGGGTCTGTTGTAGACAGATGACCTGGGGCTGTTGTCTCCCACTAAGGAGGCTCTGTTGTAGACAGATGACCTGGGGCTGTTGTCTCCCACTAAGGAGAGTCTGTTGTAGACAGATGACCTGGGGCTGTTGTCTCCCACTAAGGAGGCTCTGTTGTAGACAGATGACCTGGGGCTGTTGTCTCCCACTAAGGAGGGTCTGTTGTAGACAGATGACCTGGGGCTGTTGTCTCCCACTAAGGAGGGTCTGTTGTCTCCCACTAAGGAGGGGCTGTTGTAGACAGATGACCTGGGGCTGTTGTCTCCCACTAAGGTGGGTCTGTTGTCTCCCACTAAGGAGGGTCTGTTGTCTCCCACTAAGGAGAGTCTGTTGTGGACAGATGACCTGGGGCTGTTGTCTCCCACTAAGGAGCGTCTGTTGTCTCCCACTAAGGAGGGTCTGTTGTAGACAGATGACCTGGGGCTGTTGTCTCCCACTAAGGAGGGTCTGTTGTCTCCCACTAAGGAGGGTCTGTTGTAGACAGATGACCTGGGGCTGTTGTCTCCCACTAAGGAGGGTCTGTTGTCTCCCACTAAGGAGGGGCTGTTGTCTCCCACTAAGGAGGGTCTGTTGTCTCCCACTAAGGAGGGTCTGTTGTAGACAGATGACCTGGGGCTGTTGTCTCCCACTAAGGAGGGTCTGTTGTCTCCCACTAAGGAGGGTCTGTTGTCTCCCACTAAGGAGGGGCTGTTGTCTCCCACTAAGGAGGGGCTGTTGTCTCCCACTAAGGAGGGGCTGTTGTCTCCCACTAAGGAGGGGCTGCTGTCTCCCACTAAGGAGGGGCTGTTGTCTCCCACTAAGGAGGGGCTGCTGTCTCCCACTAAGGAGGGTCTGTTGTAGACAGACCTGTTAATCACAGGTTCTGTCAGACCTGGGCTCTGACCGTTAACCACAGGTTCTGTCAGACCTGGGCTCTGACCGTTAACCACAGGTTCTGTCAGACCTGGGCTCTGACCGTTAACCACAGGTTCTGTCAGACCTGGGCTCTGACCGTTAATCACAGGTTCTGTCAGACCTGGGCTCTGACCGTTAACCACAGGTTCTGTCAGACCTGGGCTCTGACCGTTAACTACAGGTTCTGTCAGACCTGGGCTCTGACCGTTAACCACAGGTTCTGTCAGACCTGGGTTCTGACCGTTAACCACAGGTTCTGTCAGACCTGGGCTCTGACCGTTAACCACCGGTTCTGTCAGACCTGGGCTCTGACCTTTAATCACAGGTTCTGTCAGACCTGGGCTCTGACCTTTAACCAAAAAGAAAACGAACAGAATGATATTCCAAAAGAGGTCAGGAAAACAGGATGACAAATATAAATGATATTTGCACACAGATCTATTAGAACACATTAGAACTACACATATCTATATCAGCAACACGGGTAGCTTTCACATGGCTGTGAAATGAGCTGAGATCATATCACCTATTGGAAAGACACCACAGAATATCTAAGTTAACTTCAATGCTATGTGTCTCTAAACAGACAGTACATGGTGGCAGACTATCTGACCACTGTGACTGATAGAAAACTGAGGAAAACACTGACTTTTTACAGACTCAGTGAGCACAGTCTGGCTATAGAGACCAGTCTTCACAGACCAACCTGGCTGCCCAGAGAGGACAGTCTGGCTATAGAGACCAGTCTTCACAGACCAACCTGGCTGACAGAGAGGACCGTCTGGCTATAGAGACCAGTCTTCACAGACCAACCTGGCTGCCCAGAGAGGACAGTCTGGCTATAGAGACCAGTCTTCACAGACCAACCTGGCTGCCCAGAGAGGACAGTCTGGCTATAGAGACCAGTCTTCACAGACCAACCTGGCTGCCCAGAGAGGACAGTCTGGCTATAGAGACCGGTCTTCACAGACCAACCTGGCTGCCCAGAGAGGACAGTCTGGCTATAGAGACCAGTCTTCACAGACCAACCTGGCTGCCCAGAGAGGACAGTCTGGCTATAGAGACCAGTCTTCACAGACCAACCTGGCTGCCCAGAGAGGACAGTCTGGCTATAGAGACCAGTCTTCACAGACCAACCTGGCTGCCCAGAGAGGACAGTCTGGCTATAGAGACCAGTCTTCACAGACCAACCTGGCTGCCCAGAGAGGACAGTCTGGCTATAGAGACCAGTCATCACAGACCAACCTGGCTGCCCAGAGAGGACAGTCTGGCTATAGAGACCGGTCTTCACAGACCAACCTGGCTGACAGAGAGGACAGTCGCTATAGAGACCAGTCGTCACAGACAAACCTGGCTGACAGAGAGGACAGTCTGGCTATAGAGACCGGTCTTCACAGACCAACCTGGCTGACAGAGAGGACAGTCTGGCTATAGAGACCGGTCTTCACAGACCAACCTGGCTGACAGAGAGGACAGTCTGGCTATAGAGACCGGTCTTCACAGACCAACCTGGCTGACAGAGAGGACAGTCTGGCTATAGAGACCGGTCTTCACAGACCAACCTGGCTGACAGAGAGGACAGTCTGGCTATAGAGACCGGTCTTCACAGACCAACCTGGCTGCCCAGAGAGGACAGTCTGGCTATAGAGACCAGTCGTCACAGACCAACCTGGCTGCCCAGAGAGGACAGTCTGGCTATAGAGACCGGTCCTCACAGACCAACCTGGCTGCCCAGAGAGGACAGTCGCTATAGAGACCAGTCGTCACAGACCAACCTGGCTGACAGAGAGGACAGTCTGGCTATAGAGACCAGTCTTCATAGACCAACCTGGCTGCCCAGAGAGGACAGTCTGGCTATAGAGACCAGTCATCACAGACCAACCTGGCTGCCCAGAGAGGACAGTCTGGCTATAGAGACCAGTCGTCACAGACCAACCTGGCTGCCCAGAGAGGACAGTCTGGCTATAGAGACCGGTCTTCACAGACCAACCTGGCTGACAGAGAGGACAGTCTGGCTATAGAGACCGGTCTTC
>NC_060193.1:6687875-6692875 GCF_021184085.1 Oncorhynchus gorbuscha
CAACAACCTGCCCGCTTGACCCTATCCCCTCCTCTCTTCTCCAGACCATTTCCGGAGACCTTCTCCCTTACCTCACCTCGCTCATCAACTCATCCCTGACCGCTGGCTACGTCCCTTCCGTCTTCAAGAGAGCGAGAGTTGCACCCCTTCTGAAAAAACCTACACTCGATCCCTCCGATGTCAACAATTACAGACCAGTATCCCTTCTTTATTTTCTCTCCAAAACTCTTGAACGTGCCGTCCTTGGCCAGCTCTCCCGCTATCTCTCTCTGAATGACCTTCTTGATCCAAATCAGTCAGGTTTCAAGACTAGTCATTCAACTGAGACTGCTCTCCTCTGTATCACGGAGGCGCTCCGCACTGCTAAAGCTAACTCTCTCTCCTCTGCTCTCATCCTTCTAGATCTATCGGCTGCCTTCGATACTGTGAACCATCAGATCCTCCTCTCCACCCTCTCCGAGTTGGGCATCTCCGGCGCGGCCCACGCTTGGATTGCGTCCTACCTGACAGGTCGCTCCTACCAGGTGGCGTGGCAAGAATCTGTCTCCTCACCACGCGCTCTCACCACTGGTGTCCCCCAGGGCTCTGTTCTAGGCCCTTTCCTATTCTCGCTATACACCAAGTCACTTGGCTCTGTCATAACCTCACATGGTCTCTCCTATCATTGCTATGCAGACGACACACAACTAATCTTCTCCTTTCCCCTTTCTGATGACCAGGTGGCGAATCGCATCTCTGCATGTCTGGCAGACATATCAGTGTGGATGACGGATCACCACCTCAAGCTGAACCTCGGCAAGACGGAGCTGCTCTTCCTCCCGGGGAAGGACTGCCCGTTCCATGATCTCGCCATCACGGTTGACAACTCCATTGTGTCCTCCTCCCAGAGCGCTAAGAACCTTGGCGTGATCCTGGACAACACCCTGTCGTTCTCAACCAACATCAAGGCGATGGCCCGTTCCTGTAGGTTCATGCTCTACAACATCCGCAGAGTACGACCCTGCCTCACACAGGAAGCGGCGCAGGTCCTAATCCAGGCACTTGTCATCTCCCGTCTGGATTACTGCAACTCGCTGTTGGCTGGGCTCCCTGCCTGTGCCATTAAACCCCTTCAACTCATCCAGAACGCCGCAGCCCGTCTGGTGTTCAACCTTCCCAAGTTCTCTCACGTCACCCCGCTCCTCCGTTCTCTCCACTGGCTTCCAGTTGAAGCTCGCATCCGCTACAAGACCATGGTGCTTGCCTACGGAGCTGTGAGGGGAACGGCACCTCAGTACCTCCAGGCTCTGATCAGGCCCTACACCCAAACAAGGGCACTGCGTTCATCCACCTCTGGCCTGCTCGCCTCCCTACCACTGAGGAAGTACAGCTCCCGCTCAGCCCAGTCAAAACTGTTCGCTGCTCTGGCCCCCCAATGGTGGAACAAACTCCCTCACGACGCCAGGACAGCGGAGTCAATCACCACCTTCCGAAGACACCTGAAACCCCACCTCTTTAAGGAATACCTAGGATAGGATAAGTAATCCCTCTCACCCCCCCCCCTTTAAGATTTAGATGCACTATTGTAAAGTGACTGTTCCACTGGATGTCATAAGGTGAATGCACCAATTTGTAAGTCGCTCTGGATAAGAGCGTCTGCTAAATGACTTAAATGTAAATGTAAATCTCATTCATCTCATCTCATTCACCTCATCTCATTCACCTCATCCCATCTCATTCACCTCATCTAATCTCATCTCATTCACCTCATCTCATTAATCTCATCTCATTCACCTCATCTCATTCACCTCTCCTCACCTCATCTCATTCACCTCATCTAATCTCATCTCATTCATCTCATCTCATTCACCTCAACTCATTCATCTCATCTCATTCACCTCATCTCATTCACCTCTCCTCACCTCATCTCATTCACCTCATCTAATCTCATCTCATTCACCTCATCTCATTCACCTCATCTCATTCACCTCATCTCATTCACCTCATCTCATTCACCTCATCTCATTCACCTCATCTCATTCACCTCATCTCATTAATCTCACCTCATCTCATCTCATTCATCTCATCTCATCTCATTCATCTCATCTCATCTACCTCACCTCAGTAGTTTTTCCAATTTAACATTATCACAGATAATCTGCAAATGTTTATTCTACTGTCTGAGTGATGCTGATGCATATGTTTTACAGGCCTCTGCTGCCACTCTGTGGTGATAGCTGGTACTGCAACCAACAGACTCCACAGAGGATGATGAGGGTGGGGAGAACTGACTAAAAGCCTTTGGTTTTAGTGAACACACACACACACACACCATCTTTGCGGAATGAGAGAGGTTAGGTTTTACCACCGCTCTGGTGCTGGTAGAGTCTTGGCTTTCTGCTATAAACAGGGAACACACACACACACGTACATTGCTGAGGAGTAACAAAACACAAACACACACACACAGAGTCGTAAAAGTAACAAAACACAAACACACACACACAGAGTCGTAAAGTAACAAAACACAAACACACACACACAGAGTCGTAAAGTAACAAAACACAAACACACACACAGAGTCGTAAAGTAACAAAACACTTACACTACCAGGCAAAAGTTTTGGACACACCTACTCATTCCAGGGTTTTTTCTTTATTTTTACTATGTTCTACATTGTAGAATAAGAGTGAAGACATCAAAACTATGAAATAACACATATGGAATCATGTAGTAACCAAAAAACATTGAAAATGTATTCTTCAAATGAAAATATACTCTTCAAAGTAGCCACCCTTTGTCTTGATGGCAGCATTGCACCCTCTTGGAATTCTCTCAACCAGCTTCATGAGGTAGTCACCTGGAACGCATTTCAATTAACAGAAGAACCTTGTTAAAAGTTAATATGTGGATTTTTTTTTCTTTTTAATGCGTTTGAGCCAATCAGTTGTGTTGTGACCAGGTAGGGGTGGTATACAGAAGATAGACCTATTTGGTAAAAGACCAAGTCCATATTATGGCAAGAACAGCTCAAATAAGCAAAGAGAAACAGCAGTCCATCATTACTTTAAGACATGAAGGTCAATCAATAAGGAAAATGTCTAGAACTTTGAAAGTTTCTTCAAGTACAGTCACAAAAACCATCAAGCACTAGCACTACTAAAGGACACCAATAAGAAGAAGAGACTTGCTTGGACCAAGAAACACGAGCAATGGACATTAGACAGGTGGAAATCTGTCCTTTGGTCTGATGAGTCCAAATTAGAGATTTTTGGTTCCAACCGCCATGTCTTTATGAGACGCAGAGAAGGTGAACAGATTATCTCTGCATTTGTGGTTCCCACCATGAAGCATGGAGGAGGAGGTGTGATGGTGCGGGGGTGCTTTGCTGGTGACACTGTCAGTGATTTATTTAGAATTCAAGGCACACTTAACCAGCATGGCTACCACAGCATTCTGCAGCGATATGCCATCCCATCTGGTTTGTGCTTAGTGGGATTATCATTTTTTTTTCAACGGGACAATGACCCAACACACCTCCAGGCTGTATAAGGGCTGTTTGACCAAGGAGAGTGATGGTGGTACATCAGATGACCTGGCCTCCACAATCACCCGACCTCAACCCAATTGAGATGGTTTGGGATGAGTTGGACCGCAGAGTGAAGGAAAAGCAGCCAACAAGTGCTCAGCATATGTGGGAACTCCTTCAAGACTGTTGGAAAAGCATTCCATGTGAATATCTCATGAAGCTGGTTGAGAGAATGCCAAGACTGTGCAAAGCTGTCGCCAAGGCAAAGGGTGGCTACTTTGAAGAATCTCAAATATAAAATATATTTTGATTTGTTTAACACTTTTTTGGTTACTACATGAATCCATAATGTAGAAAATAGTCCAAATAAAGAAAACCCTGGAATGAGTAGATGTGTCCAAACATTTGACTGGTATTGTACATGTTGTCTAAAATCAGAACCAGCCTGAGAACAGATGTACCAATAACAGTCTTCTGGTCAAATCCTTTTTAAAGCTAAAGATTGTGCTAAATGTACAGTGTCCTGTACATAACAAACTGTCCAATCGAAACTGAAACCTACTTGAAGCGAACTGTTGCCCCTAGTGACCTGTTTCTACGTCATCTCCCAACGTCCTCGGACAGGAATACTGCCTTGTATCACGGCTGACCTGGCTGTACACGGCTGACCTGGCTGTACACGGCTGACCTGGCTGTTCAAGGCTGACCTGGCTGTACACGGCTGACCTGGCTGTTCAAGGCTGACCTGGCTGTTCAAGGCTGACCTGGCTGTACACGGCTGACCTGGCTGTACACGGCTGACCTGGCTGTTCAAGGCTGACCTGGCTGTACACGGCTGACCTGGCTGTTCAAGGCTGACCTGGCTGTTCAAGGCTGACCTGGCTGTACACGGCTGACCTGGCTGTTCAAGGCTGACCTGGCTGTATCACGGCTGACCTGGCTGTACACGGCTGACCTGGCTGTTCAAGGCTGACCTGGCTGTACACGGCTGACCGGGCTGTTCAAGGCTGACCTGGCTGTACACGGCTGACCTGGCTGTACACGGCTGACCTGGCTGTTCAAGGCTGACCTGGCTGTACACGGCTGACCTGGCTGACCTGGCTGTTCAAGGCTGACCTGGCTGTACACGGCTGACCTGGCTCTTCAAGGCTGACCTGGCTGTACACGGCTGACCTGGCTGTTCAAGGCTGACCTGGCTGTACACGGCTGACCTGGCTGTTCAAGGCTGACCTGGCTGTACACGGCTGACCTGGCTGTTCAAGGCTGACCTGGCTGTACACGGCTGACCTGGCTGTTCAAGGCTGACCTGGCTGTACAGGTCAACTCAAGGACACTAATAACTGTGTCCTTTATTTAGTCAACTCAAGGATACTAATAACTGTGTCCTTTATATAGTCAACTCAAGGACACTAATAACTGTGTCATTTATATAGTCAACTCAGGGACACTAATAACTGTGTCCTTTATATAGTCAACTCAAGGACACTAATAA
>NC_060193.1:6697875-6702875 GCF_021184085.1 Oncorhynchus gorbuscha
CTGTCCCTCCCTCCTATGTCCTCTGTCCCCTCTCTCCTTCTCTCCCCTGTCCCTCTCTCCGCTGTCCCTCTCTCCTCTGTCTCTCTCCTCTGTCCCTCTCTCCTCTGTCTCTCTCCTTTGTCTCTCTCTCTCATCTCTCATTTAACATTTACATTTAAGTCATTTAGCAGACGCTCTTATCCAGAGCGACTTACAAATTGGTGCATTCACCTTATGACATCCAGTGGAACAGTCACTTTACAATAGTGCATCTAAATCTTAAAAGGGGGGGGGGAATACTTATCCTATCCTAGGTATTCCTTAAAGAGGTGGGGTTTCAGGTGTCTCCGGAAGGTGGTGATTGACTCCGCTGTCCTGGCGTCGTGAGGGAGTTTGTTCCACCATTGGGGGGCCAGAGCAGCGAACAGTTTTGACTGGGCTGAGCGGGAGCTGTACTTCCTCAGTGGTAGGGAGGCGAGCAGGCCAGAGGTGGATGAACGCAGTGCCCTTGTTTGGGTGTAGGGCCTGATCAGAGCCTGGAGGTACTGAGGTGCCGTTCCCCTCACTGCTCCGTAGGCAGCTCTCCCCCTCTAACCCTCTCTCCCTCCCTCCTCTGTCTCTCTGCTCTGCCCTGGTGTTTGTCCATTATAGTAGGTGTATTGGCAGAGTATCTAACTAAGTCAACTCTAGAGGAACTAACAGCCCCCCCCCATTAGACAAGAGACAGCACTATGAAACCCTATTGACACTAGTAGGACAGCCAATACACTCAGATAACATCCTGGATAGCCAGAAAGGTATCATTGTGTTATTAAATCTCGGACCATCATCATCATCATCATCATCATCATCATCGTCTCGTCGAAACACATCCCAGATTCAGTCACCTCTACAGTAACTATATGTCCATCTGTCTAACGTGCCCTCGAGCACGGCCCTAATTGGTCCAGGGTCACTGTCTATAATGTCTGATCCCCGGCCGTGACCCCGACTCTCAGAGGGAGGATGCAACAACAAACAAACAACAACAACAACAAACAAACAAACAAAAACAACAAAAACAACTCATTTCCAATTCACACCTAATTATATTACAATGTTATTTGTTGTTATTGTTATTATTATTATTGTTGTTAATTTTGTTATTGTTATATTGTTATTATTGTTGTTATTATTGTCAGTCATTGTTGTTGTTATTGATGTTGTTATTGTTATTTTTGTTATTATTGTCAGTCATTGTTGTTGTCATTGTTGTTGTTATTGTTATTATTACTATTGTTGTTAATTTGTTATTGTGTTATTGTTATTGTTGTTATTGTTATTATTGTTATTGTTGTTATTGTTGTTATTGTTATTGTTGTTGTTATTGTTGTTGTTATTGTTGTCATTGTTGTTGTTATTGTTATTATTACTATTGTTGTTATTTTGTTATTGTTGTTGTTGTTGTTATTGTTATTATTATTATTATTGTGTCCCAGTTTGTATTATGAGATCACCATCTACAAAAGTTGTACAAGAGAAGACACACACGTACACACATGTACACACACGTACACACTTACACACACAGTTTTTTTACACCCACACGCTTTGCCAAACCACCACCATGTGGACTAGGTTCAAAGGTCACACAGAGCTGAGAAAGACACCACAGGAACGAACCAGTGAAGCAAGGTATCCAACATAGTCGCCACACACAAATACAGAGTAACCTTAAACAATATGCGCACACACACACACACACACACACACACACACACACACACACACACACTCAAAGTGCAAATGACAACAATGAGACCCACCACACAGCAGTACTCACTGTAGTCTGCCTGAATCCTAGACAACCTGAACCAGAGTCCTACACACAGAACCGTTGGGTTTGGAGCGGACACTGACTACGGGATGATCCTTTAACAGCTGACAGACACCTTCAGCTGTAGACGCGTTTCAATCGGCAGGTGGCTGTTGAACAGTTAAGTCTCTCTCTCTCTCGGTACACAGTACAAACCCCCTTCTCGTCACAACCAATCAGAGAGCTGAGGATTACACTGAAAGAGGGAGAGGAGAGGAGAGGAGAGGGAGGGAGGGAGGGAGGGAGGGAGGGGAGGGAGGGAGGGAGGGAGGGAGGGAGGGAGGGAGGGAGGGAGGGAGGGAGGGAGGGAGGGAGGGAGGGAGGGAGGGAGGGAGGGGAGGGAGGGAGGGAGGGAGGGGCGAAATGGGGGAGGGAGAAAAAAGAGGAGACCTGAAGAAGAGTTTGTTCTGTTCTTCATACTAATTCTGCATCACATTTTACCTCCAAGGACACCCTAAGCAAACACACTATCACACACACACACTATCACACACACACACTATCACACACACAAACACTATCACAAACACACACATTATCACACACACACACTATCACACACACACACTACCATACACACACTATCACACACACATTATCACACACACTATCACACACACACACACTATCACACACACATTATCACACACACACTATCACACACACACACACACTATCACCCACACACACACTATCACACACACTATCACACACACACACACTATCACACACACACTATCACACACACTATCACACACACACACACTATCACACACACACATTATCACACACACACACACACTATCACACACAAACACTATCACACACACACACACACTATCACACACACACACTATCACACACACATTATCACACACAAACTATCACACACACACACACACACTATCACCCACACACACACTATCACACACACTATCACACACACACACACACACACTATCACACACACACATTATCACACACACACACTATCACACACATACACTATCACACACTATCACACACTATCACACACACACACTATCATACACACACTATCACACACACATTATCACACACACTATCACACACACACACTATCACACACACATTATCACACACACACACTATCACACACACACACACTATCACACACACTATCACACTATCACACACACTATCACACATACACACACACACACACTATCACACACACACATTATCACACACACACACTATCACACACAAACACTATCACACACACACACACACCATCACACACACACACACTATCACACACACACGCTACCACACACACACTATCACACACACACTATCACACACACACTATCACACACACGCACACTATCACACACACACATTATCACACGCACACTATCACACACGCACACTATCACACACACACTATCACACACACACACACATTATCACACACACACACACTATCACACACACACACACTATCACACACACACACACACTATCACACACACACACACTATCACACACACTATCACACACACACTATCACAAACACACACTAACACACACACACACACTATCACACACACACACACACACACACTATCACACACACACACTATCACACACACACACTATCACAACACATTATCACACACACACACACACACACTATCACACACACACACTAACACACACACACACACACACTATCACACACACTATCACACACTATCACACACACACACATTATCACACACACACACACATTATCACACACACACACTATCACACACACACACACACACACTATCACACAGACATTATCACACACACTATCACACACACACACATTATCACACACACACACTATCACACACACACTATCACACACACACACTATCACACACACACATTATCACACACACACACACTATCACACACACACATTATCACACACACACACATTATCACACACACACACTATCACAGACACACACACATTATCACACACACACACACACACTATCACACACACACACACTATCACACACACACACACTACCACACACTATCACACACACACACTATCACAGACACACACACATTATCACACACACACACACACACTATCACACACACACACACTATCACACACACACACACTACCACACACTATCACACACACACACTATCACACATACACACTATCACACACACACACTATCACACACACATTATCTCACACACACACACATTATCACACACACACACTATCACACACACACACACACTATCACACATACACACTATCACACATACACATTATCACACACACACACTATCACACACACACACTATCACACATACACACTATCACACACACACACTATCACACACACATTATCTCACACACACACACATTATCACACACACACACTATCACACACACACACTATCACACATACACACTATCACACACACTATCACACACACACATTATCACACACACACAAACTATCACACACACACTATCACACACACATTATCACACACAAACTATCACACACACATTACCACACACACACTATCACACACAGACATTATCACACACACACACTATCACACACACACATTATCACACACACACTATCACACACACACATTATCACACACACACTATCACACACACACCCATTATCACACACACTATCACACACACACACATTATCACACACACAATATCACACACACACACACACTATCACACACACACACACACTATCACACACACACACACTATCACACACACACACACTATCACACACACACACTATCACACACACTATCACACACACACACTATCACACACACACACATTATCACACACACACACACACACACACACACACACACACACACACACACACACACACACACACACACACACACACACACACACACACACACACACACACACACACACACACACTATCACACACACACTATCACACACACACACACACACACACACACACACACACACACACACACACACACACACACACACACACACACACACACACACACACACACACACACACACACACACACACACTATCACACACACACACACACACACACACACACACTATCACACACA
>NC_060193.1:6705375-6720375 GCF_021184085.1 Oncorhynchus gorbuscha
CACACGAAGATAACAGGAGATACGTTTAACGTTAGAGTCCGCCCTACTTTTTGGGCGTTTGATGTGGTTGTATTATCTTCTTATGGCTGCAGGGGCAGTATTGAGTAGCTTGGATGAAAGGTGCCCAGAGGTGCCCAGAGTAAACGGCCTGCTCCTCAGTCCCAGTTGCTAATATATGCATATTATTATTAGTATTGGATAGAAAACACTCTAAAGTTTCTAAAACTGTTTGAATGATGTCTGTGAGTATAACAGAATTCATATGGCAGGCGAAAACCTGAGAAGAAATCCAAACAGGAAGTGGGAAATCTGAGGTTGGTCGATTTTCAACCCAGCCCCTGTTGAATACACAGTGGCATATGGATAACGTTGCACTTCCTAGAGATTCCACTAGATGTCAACCCTCTTTAGAAACTTGAATGAGGCGTCTACTGTGTGGTGGAGCCGGATGAGAGCTCTTTGAGTCAGTGGTCTGGCAGAGAGCCAGCTCCTGGTCATGCGCATTTCACATGATAGTGACATGCTTTCCATGGCTTCTCTACAGACATAGGAATTCTCCGGTTGGAACTTTATTGAAGATTTATGATAACAACATCCTAAATATTGATTCTATACGTAGTTTGAAATGTTTCTTCGACCTGTAATATAACTTTTTAAAGTTTTCGTCCGACGTTCGGATGGACCTGCACGAGTGTTTGGAATTGTGTACTAAACGCGCTAACAAAAGTAGCTACTTGGGCATAAACAATGGACATTATCGAACAAATCAAGCATTTATTGTGAAACTAGGATTCCTGGGAGTGCATTCTGATGAAGATCGTCAAAGGTAAGGGAATATTTATAATGTGATTTCTGATTTCTGTTGACTCCAACATGGCGGATAATTGTATTTATTTTCTGAGCGGCGTCTCAGACTATTGCATGGTTTTCTTTTTCCGTAATGTTCTTTTTAAATCTGACACAGCGGTTGAATTAATTAAGAAGAGGTATATCTATATTTCCATGTCTAACAATTGTATTGATCAACATTTATAATGAGTATTTCTGTAAAATGATGTGGCTCTCTGCAAAATCACTGGATGTTTTTGGAACTAGTCAACGTAACGAGCCAATGTATACTGCGATTTTTTGGTATAAATATGGACATTATCGAACAAACATACATGTATTATGTAACATGAAGTCCTGTGAGTGTCATCTGATGAAGATCATCAATGGTTATTGATTAATTTTATCTCTATTTGCGCTTTTTGTGACTCCTCTCTTTGGCTGGAAAAAATGGCTGTGTTTTTCTGTTGCTTGGTGGTGATCTAACATAATCATTTGTGGTGCTTTCGCTGTAAAGCCTATTTGAAATCGGACACTGTGGTGGGATTAACAACAAGATTACCTTTAAAACGGTATAAGATACATGTATGTCTCAGGAATTCTAATTATGAGATTTCTGTTGTTTTGAATTTGGCGCCCTGCACTTTCACTGGCTGTTGTCATATCGATACCATTAACGAGATTACAGCCCTAAGAAGTTTTAAGAGTTTATTCTGAAGATAACAGCTCTATAAACATTATTTCGTGGTGCCCGACTCTCTAGTTAATTATATTTACCTGATTAGCTTAATCAGGTAATATTAATTACAGATATATTATTTTATAGAATAACATGTCATCTCCCCTCTCCTCTCCCCTCCTCCTCTCCTCTAATCTCCTCTCCTCCTGTAACATCCCCCCCACTCCCCTCCTCTCTCCTCTCCTCTTCTCTCCTCTCCTCCTGTAACATCCCCCTCTCCTCTCCTCTCCTCTCCTCTCCTCTCCTCTCCTCTCCTCCCATCTCCTCTCCTCTCCCCTCTCCTCCTCTCTCCTCCCATCTCCTCTCCTCTCCCTCTCCTCTCCTCTCCTCTCCTCCCTCCTCTCATTTCTCTCCTCTCCTCTCATTTCCTCCTCTCCTCTCCTCCCTCCTCTCCTCTTCTCTTCTCCTCTCCCCTCATCTCCCCTTCCCTCTCCACATCTCCCCCCTCCCTCCTCTCCTCTCCTCTCCTCTCCTCTCCTCTCCTCTCCTCTCCTCTCCTCTCCTCTCCTCTCCTCTCCTCTCCTCTCCTCTCCTCTCCTCTCCTCTCCTCTCCTCTCCTCTCCTCTCCTGCTGTAACATCCCCCCACTACTCTCCTCTCCTCCCATCTCCTCTCCTCTCCTCCCATCTCCTCTCCTCTCCTCCCATCTCCTCCCTCCTCCCTCCTCCCTCCTCCCTCCTCTCTCTCTCTCCTCTCCTCTCCTCCCATCTCCTCTCCTCTCATCTCCTCTCCTCTCGTCTCCTCCCATCTCCTCTTCTTTCCTCTCCTCTCCACTGCTGGGACTCTGTATTGTCTGTCCCCCTCTTTCTCTTCCTCCCTTCATTCCTTGACCCTCGACCCAGATCCCTTAAACCATAATGGGCAAGCTGGCTCCCATAGAAAAACACTGCTGACCTTAGACCGGTGTCTTGGTTTTAAAGAGGCAGATAAAGCCCCTGTTTGCTTAATGATCTATTTGTGCAGGAGAGTGTGTTTATCTATCTGTACAGGTCTGTGAGTTTGGACAGTCTCCTCTCTGAATCAGATTGTTGACCACACAGTTCATGTCCCCGTAGTTACATTTAAGGACTAGTTAAGGATCATTTAAGGACTAGTTAAGGATCATTTCATTCTCTTGGAACAATATTGTTTTGAAAAACATGTGCCAACTTCGAACCCGGGTCCACCGACTATTAACCCAACACCCTTTAGCCGTTAGACCTCTCCTCTCCTCCCCTCTCCTCTCTCCTCCCCTCCTCTCCCTCTCCTCTCCTCTCCTCTCCTCTCCTCTCCTCTCCTCTCCTCCCCTCTCCTCCCTTTAGCCGTTAGACCTCTCCTCTCCTCTCCTCCCTCCCTTTAGCCGTTAGACCTCTCCTCTCCTCTCCTCTCCTCCCTCTCCTCTCCTCTCCTCTCCTCCCTTTAGCCGTTAGACCTCTCCTCTCCTCTCCTCTCCTCTCCTCTCCTCTCCTCTCCTCTCTTCTCCTCCCTTTAGCCGTTAGACCAAGAGTTCAGAACCTCTTGACGAGGCGGCTAGGCTTACAACAGTGACCACTGAACATTATTCAACATCATAATCATACATTATCCACAGTACATTATCTAACATCAGGTTTGCATGACTTTGTAAACAATTGATAATACAAACAAAATTAAACCTACCTTGCCATTACACGGAGCAGTTTGGCATCACTGTGGGTTAGGTAGGCATCACTGTGGGTTAGGTTGGCATCACTGTGGGTTAGGTTGGCATCACTGTGGGTTAGGTTGGCATCACTGTGGGTTAGGTTGGCATCACTGTGGGTTAGGTTGGCATCACTGTGGGTTAGGTTGGCATCACTGTGGGTTAGGTTGGCATCACTGTGGGTTAGGTTGGCATCACTGTGGGTTAGGTTGGCATCGCTGTGTGTTAGGTTGGCATCACTGTGGGTTAGGTTGGCATCACTGTGGGTTAGGTTGGCATCACTGTGGGTTAGGTTGGCATCACTGTGGGTTAGGTTGGCATCACTGTGGGTTAGGTTGGCATCACTGTGGGTTAGGTTGGCATCACTGTGGGTTAGGTTGGCATCACTGTGGGTTAGGTTGGCATCACTGTGGGTTAGGTTGGCATCACTGTGGGTTCGGTTGGCATCACTGTGGGTTAGGTTGGCATCACTGTGGGTTCGGTTGGCATCACAGTGGGTTAGGTTGGCATCACTGTGGGTTAGGTTGGCATCACTGTGGGTTAGGTTGGCATCACTGTGGGTTAGGTTGGCATCACTGTGGGTTGGCACCATAGACTTAGATAGAGGACTCATCTTTGTATCGGTCCCATTATGGCGTCTGTGAGAGCACGGGCAGCACCGTTGAGGCCGTCTTCATTTTGGAAGAAGTCCATTTTCTTCTTCTTCTATGACTACGAGTTGGTCAACAAACTGAAAGGTACATACTGCCACCTGGAGGGTGTTGTTTGAACGGGTATAAATGACCTGGATGGAATGATGTGATCCTTCCTTTACCCAGAGGGAGTTCCACACAGTTGACTACTTTAAAATGGTGGAAGCACTCAATGGCAATGTCCATGCACAAACAGGTTATTTCCAAGTAGTGTGCTGTATCCAACTCTATGGCTAGCCTACCTGTATATATAGCCTACCTGTATGTAGCCTACCTGTATATAGTCTACCTGTATATAGCCTACCTGTATATAGTCTAGCCTACCTGTATATAGCCTACCTGTATATAGCCTACCTGTATATAGCCTACCTGTATATAGCCTACCTGTATATATAGCCTAACTGTAATCACCTGTCTACGGTAAGTAATAGTATTTCCATAATAACAGTCGTAAACAGTTGTTAATGACAGTTAATGACATTAATATAATACACTTATATAATACACCTAGCTTAGGTTGGCATCTATGTTGTGTTAGTTGGCATCTCTGTTAGCTGGCACACCTGTGGAATTCCACACCTGTGTGTACCTTGTTACCACCTGGTATAGCCTACCTGTATATATAGGATATAGCCTTTTATAGCCACCTGCCCAAATAGCATACCATAAACTGATCATAACCATGTTTACCTTGTTAATGACAGTTAATGACATTAATATAATACAACTTATATAACTAACCATAACAACTGGTTGGCATCTAACAACTGTTGTGTTAACTGTTAACATCCATAACTGTTAGCTGGCACACCTGTGGAATTCCACACCTGTGTGTACCTTGTTACCACCTGGTAGGCTCAGATCTAGGATCAGTTTTATGTTGCCCAAATCATACCATAAACTGATCATAACAACTAACCATAACAACTAACCATAACAACTAACCATAACAACTGACCATAACAACTGACTATAACAACTAACCATAACAACTGACTATAACAACTAACCATAACAACTAACCATAACAACTAACCATAACAACTAACCATAACAACTGACTATAACAACTAACCATAACAACTAACCATAACAACTAACCATAACAACTGACCATAAACGGATCATAACAACTGACCATAACAACTAACCATAACAACTAACCATAACAACTGACTATAACAACTAACCATAACTGATCATAACAACTAACCACAACTGACTATAACAACTAACCATAACAACTAACCACAACAACTAACCATAACAACTAACCATAACTGACTATAACAACTAACCATAACTGATCATAACAACTAACCACAACTGACTATAACAACTAACCATAACAACTAACCACAACAACTAACCATAACAACTAACCATAACTGACTATAACAACTAACCATAACTGACTATAACAACTAACCATAACAACTGACTATAACAACTAACCATAACTGACTATAACAACTAACCACAACTAACTATAACAACTAACAATAACAACTAACCATAAACTGATCATAACAACTAACCATAACAACTGACTATAACAACTAACCATAAACTGACTATAACAACTAACCATAACAACTAACCATAACAACTGACTATAACAACTAACCATAACTGATCATAACAACTAACCACAACTGACTATAACAACTAACCATAACAACTAACCACAACAACTAACCATAACAACTAACCATAACAACTAACCATAACCATAACAACTAACCATAAACTGGCCATAACAACTAACCATAACAACTAACCATAACAACTAACCATAAACTGATCATAACAACTAACCACAACTAACCATAACAACTAACCATAAACTGGTCATAACAACTAACCACAACTAACCATAACAACTAACCATAAACTGGTCATAACAACTAACCATAACTGACCATAACAACTAACCATAACAAACAACTAACCATAACTGACTATAACAACTAACCATAACAACTAACCATAACAACTAACCATAACAACTAACCATAACTGACTATAACAACTAACCATAACAACTAACCATAACTGACTATAACAACTAACCATAACAACTAACCATAACAACTAACCATAACAACTAACCATAACTGACTATAACAACTAACCATAACAACTAACCATAACAACTAACCATAACTGACTATAACAACTAACCATAACAACTAACCATAACAACTAACCATAACAACTAACCATAACAACTAACCATAACTGACTATAACAACTAACCATAACAACTAACCATAACAACTAACCATAACAACTAACCACAACTGACTATAACAACTAACCATAACTGACTATAACAACTAACCATAACTGACTATAACAACTAACCATAACTGGTCATAACAACTAACCATAAACTGGTCATAACAACTAACCATAAACTGGTCATAACAACTAACCATAACAACTAACCATAAACTGGTCATAACAACTAACCATAAACTGGTCATAACAACTAACCATAACAACTAACCATAAACTGGTCATAACAACTAACCATAACAACTAACCATAAACTGGTCATAACAACTAACCATAAACTGGTCATAACAACTAACCATAACAACTAACCATAAACTGGTCATAACAACTAACCATAAACTGGTCATAACAACTAACCATAAACTAACCATAACAACTAACCATAAACTGGTCATAACAACTAACCATAACAACTAACCATAAACTGGTCATAACAACTAACCATAAACTGACTATAACAACTAACCATAAACTGGTCATAACAACTAACCATAAACTGACTATAACAACTAACCATAACAGACTATAACAACTAACCATAAACTGGTCGTAACAACTAACCATAACTGACTATAACAACTAACCATAAACTGGTCATAACAACTAACCAACAACTAACAAACTGACTATAACAACTAACCATAAACTGATCATAACAACTAACCATAAACTGGTCATAACAACTAACCATAAACTGGTCATAACAACTAACCATAACAACTAACCATAACTGACTATAACAACTAACCATAAACTGACTCATAACAACTAACCATAAACTGGTCATAACAACTAACCATAACAACTAACCATAAACTGGTCATAACAACTAACCATAAACTGGTCATAACAACTAACCATAAACTGGTCATAACAACTAACCATAACAACTAACCATAAACTGATCATAACAACTAACCATAACAACTAACCATAAACAACATAACCATAAACTGATCATAACAACTAACCATAACAACTAACCATAACAACTAACCATAACAACTAACCATAACAACTGACTATAACAACTAACCATAAACTGATCATAACAACTAACCATAAACTGGTCATAACAACTAACCATAAACTGGTCATAACAACTAACCATAACAACTAACCATAAACTGGTCATAACAACTAACCAGAACAACTAACCACAAACTGGTCATAACAACTAACCACAACAACTAACCATAAACTGGTCATAACAACTAACCATAACAACTAACCATAACAACTAACCATAAACTGGTCATAACAACTAACCATAACAACTAACCATAACAACTAACCATAACAACTAACCATAACAACTAACCATAACAACTAACCATAAACTGGTCATAACAACTAACCATAACAACTAACCATAACTGACTATAACAACTAACCATAAACTGGTCATAACAACTAACCATAAGAACTAACCATAAACTGGTCATAACAACTAACCATAACAACTAACCATAAACTGACTATAACAACTAACCATAACAACTAACCATAACAACTAACCATAACAACTGACTATAACAACTAACTATAACAACTAACCATAACAACTAACCATAACAACTAACCATAACAACTGACTATAACAACTAACTATAACAACTAACCATAACAACTAACCATAACAACTAATCATAAGCTGGTCATAACAACTAACCATAACAACTAACCATAAACTGATCATAACAACTAACCATAACTGACTATAACAACTAACCACAACTGACTATAACAACTAACCACAACTGACTATAACAACTAACCACAACTGACTATAACAACTAACCATAACAACTAACCATAACTGACTATAACAACTAACCATAACTGACTATAACAACTAACCATAAACTGGTCATAACAACTAACCATAAACTGGTCATAACAACTAACCATAAACTGATCATAACAACTAACCACAACTGACTATAACAACTAACCATAACAACTAACCATAACTGACTATAACAACTAACCATAACAACTAACCATAACTGACTATAACAACTAACCATAAACTGGTCATAACAACTAACCATAACAACTAACCATAAACTGGTCATAACAACTAACCATAACAACTAACCATAAACTGACTATAACAACTAACCATAACAACTAACCATAACAACTAACCATAACAACTGACTATAACAACTAACTATAACAACTAACCATAACAACTAACCATAACAACTAACCATAACAACTGACTATAACAACTAACTATAACAACTAACCATAACAACTAACCATAACAACTAATCATAAACTGGTCATAACAACTAACCATAACAACTAACCATAAACTGATCATAACAACTAACCATAACTGACTATAACAACTAACCACAACTGACTATAACAACTAACCACAACTGACTATAACAACTAACCACAACTGACTATAACAACTAACCATAACAACTAACCATAACTGACTATAACAACTAACCATAACTGACTATAACAACTAACCATAAACTGGTCATAACAACTAACCATAAACTGGTCATAACAACTAACCATAAACTGATCATAACAACTAACCACAACTGACTATAACAACTAACCATAACAACTAACCATAACTGACTATAACAACTAACCATAACAACTAACCATAACTGACTATAACAACTAACCATAACAACTAACCACAACTGACTATAACAACTAACCATAACTGACTATAACAACTAACCATAACTGACTATAACAACTAACCATAAACTGGTCATAACAACTAACCACAACTGACTATAACAACTAACCATAACAACTATAACAACTAACCATAACAACTAACCATAACAACTAACCATAAACTGGTCATAACAACTAACCACAACTGACTATAACAACTAACCATAACTGACTATAACAACTAACCATAAACTGGTCATAACAACTAACCACAACTGACTATAACAACTAACCATAACAACTGACTATAACAACTACCCATAAACTGGTCATAACAACTAACCATAAACTGGTCATAACAACTAACCATAACAGCTAACTATAACAACTAACCATAACAACTGACTATAACAACTAACCATAACAACTAACCATAACTGACTATAACAACTAACCATAACAACTGACTATAACAACTACCCATAAACTGGTCATAACAACTAACCATAAACTGGTCATAACAACTAACCATAACAACTAACTATAACAACTAACCATAACAACGGACTATAACAACTAACCATAACAACTAACCACAACTGACTATAACAACTAACCATAACTGACTATAACAACTAACCATAACTGACTATAACAACTAACCATAACAACTGACTATAACAACTAACCATAACAACTGACTATAACAACTAACCATAACAACTGACTATAACAACTAACCATAACAACTGACTATAACAACTAACCATAACAACTGACTATAACAACTAACCATAACAACTGACTATAACAACTACCCATAAACTGGTCATAACAACTAACCATAACAACTAACCATAACAACTAACCACAACTGACTATAACAACTAACCATAACTGACTATAACAACTAACCATAACAACTGACTATAACAACTAACCACAACAACTAACTATAACAACTAACCAAAACAACTGACTATAACTAACCAAAACCACCGACGATAACAACTGACTATAACAACTAACCAAATCAACTAACTATGACAACTAACCATAACAACAGACTATAACGACTGACTATAACAACTAACCAAAACAACTATGACAACTAACCTTCGATCACCTCTGACACACAGACCAAGGACTACTTGTATGTAATCTTAAAGGCTAGAATTACACAAAGCAACTTGTGTCACGTTCTGACCATCGTTCGTATGTGTTTTCCTTGTTTTAGTGTTGGTCAGGACGTGAGCTGGGTGGGCATTCTACGTTGTGTGTCTGGTTTGTCTATTTTTTTCCTGATATGGTTCTCAATCAGAGGCAGGTGTTAGTCATTGTCTCTGATTGGGAGCCATATTTAGGTAGCCTGTTTTGTGTTGGGTTTTGTGAGTGATTGTTCCTGTCTCTGTGTTTGCACCAGATAGGACTGTTTAGGTTTTGTTTAGTCTGTTCATGTATAGTGTCTTTATAAATTAAACATGAATAACCACCACGCTGCATTTTGATCCGCCTCTCTTTCACCAGAAGAAAACTCTTACAACTTGGCTTTATGTTTTCATTTGTCTTACACCACCACAAACTAATAATCAACTAATTTCCACCAGACTGGCTTTAGAGTCACCAGACTGGCTTTAGAGTCACCAGACTGGCTTTAGAGTCACCAGACTGGCTTTAGAGTCGCCAGACTGGCTTTAGAGTCACCAGACTGGCTTTAGAGTCACCAGACTGGCTTTAGAGTCACCAGACTGGCTTTAGAGTCACCTTACTGGCTTTAGAGTCACCAGACTGGCTTTAGAGTCACCAGACTGGCTTTAGAGTCACCAGACTGGCTTTAGAGTCGCCAGACTGGCTTTAGAGTCACCAGACTGGCTTTAGAGTCACCAGACCAGACTGGCTTTAGAGTCACCAGACTGGCTTTAGAGTCACCAGACTGGCTTTAGAGTCACCAGACTGGCTTTAGAGTCACCAGACTGGCTTTAGAGTCACCTTACTGGCTTTAGAGTCACCAGACTGGCTTTAGAGTCACCAGACTGGCTTTAGAGTCACCTTACTGGCTTTAGAGTCACCAGACTGGCTTTAGAGTCACCTTACTGGCTTTAGAGTCACCTTACTCTCTTATCGAGTTGGAATGGGGCGGGTCTTGGGGTTGATAGGAGGGATTACTCTATGCTGATAGGCCTGACTATCTGCCCAGGTGGGTATTGATTGGCTTATTAAGAGGAGTCTGTACGCTGAGTGACTATGATGATTGTTAATTTTTGCTGTTTACGACTAAAACTCTTCTAGAACACTCATCGCCTCCCTATATTCCTTCCCAGAACCCTCTTCATTCTAGAACCCTGTGACGTCACAGTTGACCCCAGCACCTGGCAACCAGGCTACAGAAAAGAGTCTAGAGACACAAACACACAGCCTGGTCTCAAATCACACCCTATTTTCCTATGGGCCCTGGTCAGAAGTGATGTAGTACGTAGGAGATAGGGAGCAATTTGGGTACTCACCTACAGTTAACCATCAACTGAAACTTACACAACATCGTGGAGGTCCATGGCCACTTAGAGAGCAGTAGAGACAGAATGTGCACCCCCTTGTCAACATTAGTCCGTCTATGTCAATATCTACCCTCTGAAGGTTGAGTGTGTTCATGTGTGTGTGTGAGGGAAATGGAGTAAGATACAAAAACACATATATATTATTATTATTTTTATTTATTTTTATGAAACGCAAAGGAACTCAATGTATTTAAATACAAATACAAAAACTGTACAAATGTACAAAAACTCTTTATTACGTCTTTGACCGTACCAAAACCAAGCAGTACATAAAGGAAGTGAATTATGTCTGTCTGTTCTGATTCTAGAATACTACCAGAGAGGAAGAGCAGTACATAAAGGAAGTGAATTATGTCTGTCTGTTCTGATTCTAGAATACTACCAGAGAGGAAGAGCAGTACATAAAGGAAGTGAATTATGTCTGTCTGTTCTGATTCTAGAATACTACCAGAGAGGAAGAGCAGTACATAAAGGAAGTGAATTATGTCTGTCTGTTCTGATTCTAGAATACTACCAGAGAGGAAGAGCAGTACATAAAGGAAGTGAATTATGTCTGTCTGTTCTGATTCTAGAATACTACCAGAGAGGAAGAGCAGTACATAAAGGAAGTGAATTATGTCTGTCTGTTCTGATTCTAGAATACTACCAGAGAGGAAGAGCAGTACATAAAGGAAGTGAATTATGTCTGTCTGTTCTGATTCTAGAATACTACCAGAGAGGAAGAGCAGTACATAAAGGAAGTGAATTATGTCTGTCTGTTCTGATTCTAGAATACTACCAGAGAGGAAGAGCAGTACATAAAGGAAGTGAATTATGTCTGTCTGTTCTGATTCTAGAATACTACCAGAGAGGAAGAGCAGTACATAAAGGAAGTGAATTATGTCTGTCTGTTCTGATTCTAGAATACTACCAGAGAGTAAGAGCAGTACATAAAGGAAGTGAATTATGTCTGTCTGTTCTGATTCTAGAATACTACCAGAGAGGAAGAGGCTAAGTGAGAGGCTCCACTCCCGTCAAAATCTGACAGAGAGAATATAGCGATAAGCAGATGAAAATGGGGATTTTTTTTGTATCAAGGTTTATGAGATAGTGTTGTTAATTTGTTAAGTACGGCTTATTTGATCGAATAGAAGTTTCGTAATGTTTAGGTTGTTACGAAGGTACTGATATAAAAGTGGATGCACGAGACGTCTCGGCAACTTTAAGAAAAAACTTTATATTGGAGTTGTGTCTATTGTTCACAGTTGTATCTGTCCTCTCATTGGCCAGAATATTCCCACCTGATCGTATCTGCCTTCTCATTGGCTAGAATATTCCCATCTCATCTCGCCTCCTCTCGCCTGCCTTTCTGTCTTCTCGACAATGACTCCCATTGTTAGGGCTGAGACAAGACCATCTCTTCATTATATACAGTATCTCTGATGCTAATTCCACAAGATTTGACCTTTCACCCCTCCCCCATGACTCCGAGCACAGCTTTCACTTCCGGGTCACAGAAGAATACCGCCGCAGGGTCAGAGTTCACCTGAAACGAGTCCCACGAGTGGTGGAGAGAGAGGAGGGGAGCGGGTCCCCTCTGATTAGAGGTGGAGTCATTGACAGTGACACTGTTGCTATTGGTTACGGTATTGGTGTTCGGAACGCTGATGTCGCTGATGATGGTGTGAGCACCACCAATATGGTGAATGCTGTTGTTGTTGATGGGGCCTGGGAGATAGGCCCGACCTGAAGCCTGGCAATGGGGTAGATTGGTGCCCAGGTTGGAGGTGAGGTTCTGGGCTGGGTTGAGGCCGAGGCCTGGGTGTCTCCAGTCGTCCTGCTGCTGCCGATGGATCTTCATATGGGCGTTACGACTCTTTATCTTGTAGAACATCCTATGGAGAGAGAGAAAGGGGAGAGAAAGAGGGAGGGAGAGGAGAGAGGGAGAGAGAGAGAAGAAGAGAGAAGAGAGAGGGAGAAAGAGAGAGGGAGAGAGAAGAAAGAGAGAGAGAGAAGAAGAGAGAAGAGAGGGAGAGAGTGGAGAGAAGAGAGAGGGAGAGAGAAGAGAGAGAAGAGAGAGGGAGAGAGAGAGAGAGAGAGAGAGAGAGAGAGAGAGAGAGAGAGAGAGAGATTGGAGAGAGAAGAGAGGGGGAGAGAGAGAGAGAGAGAGAGAGAGAGAGAGAGAGAGAGAGAGAGAGAGAGAGAGAGAGAGAGAGAGAGAGAGAGAGAGAGCGAGAGAGAAGAGAGATTGGAGAGAGAAGAGAAGGAAAAAATAGGGTGCAAGAAAGAAAAAGAGATGGAGAGATGGATAGATGGATAGATGGATAGATGAATAGATGGATAGATGGATAGATGGATAGATGGATAGATGGATAGATGGAGAGATGGATAGATGGATAGATGGATAGATGGAGAGATGGATAGATTGATAGATGGATAGATGAATAGATGGATAGATGGATAGATGGATAGATGGATAGATGGAGAGATGGATAGATGAATAGATGGATAGATGGAGAGATGGATAGATGGATAGATGGATAGATGAATAGATGGATAGATGGATAGATTGATAGATGGATAGATGAATAGATGGATAGATGGATAGATGGATAGATGGATAGATGGAGAGATGGATAGATGGAGAGATGGAGAGATGGATAGATGGAGAGATGGAGAGATGGATAGATGGATAGATGGATAGATGGATAGATGAATAGATGGATAGATGGATAGATGGATAGATGGATAGATGGAGAGATGGATAGATGGAGAGATGGAGAGATGGATAGATGGAGAGATGGATAGATGGAGAGATGGATAGATGGATAGATGAATAGATGGATAGATGGAGAGATGGATAGATGGATAGATGGATAGATGGATAGATGAATAGATGGATAGATGGAGAGATGGATAGATGGATAGATGGAGAGATGGATAGATGGAGAGATGAATAGATGGAGAGATGAATAGATGGAGAGATGGATAGATGGAGAGATGGATAGATGGATAGATGGAGAGATGGATAGATGGAGAGATGGATAGATGGAGAGATGGATAGATGGATAGATGGAGAGATGGATAGATGGAGAGATGAATAGATGGAGAGATGAATAGATGGAGAGATGGATAGATGGAGAGATGGATAGATGGATAGATGGAGAGATGAATAGATGGATAGATGGATAGATGGAGAGATGGAGAGATGGAGAGATGGATAGATGGATAGATGGAGAGATGGATAGATGGAGAGATGAATAGATGGAGAGATGAATAGATGGAGAGATGGATAGATGGAGAGATGGATAGATGGATAGATGGAGAGATGGATAGATGGATAGATGGAGAGATGGATAGATGGATAGATGGAGAGATGGATAGATGGAGAGATGGATAGATTGATAGATGGATAGATGAATAGATGGATAGATGGATAGATGGATAGATGGATAGATGGAGAGATGGATAGATGGAGAGATGGAGAGATGGATAGATGGAGAGATGGAGAGATGGATAGATGGATAGATGGATAGATGGATAGATGGATAGATGAATAGATGGATAGATGGATAGATGGATAGAT
>NC_060193.1:6725375-6747875 GCF_021184085.1 Oncorhynchus gorbuscha
GGACTGTTACTGTATTTAACATCAGTACTGTTACTGTATTTAACATCAGTACTGTTACTGTATTTAACATCAGTATTTAACATCAGTACTGTTACTGTATTTAACATCAGTATCAGTTAACATCAGTACTGTTACTGTATTTAACATCAGTATTTAACATCAGTACTGTTACTGTATTTAACATCAGTACTGTTACTGTATTTAACATCAGTTACTGTATTTAACATCAGTACTGTTACTGTATTTAACATCAGTATTTAACATCAGTTGTTACTGTATTTAACATCAGTACTGTTAACATTTAACATCAGTACTGTTACTGTATTTAACATCAGTATTTAACATCAGTACTGTTACTGTATTTAACATCAGTATTTAACATCAGTTACTGTATTTAACATCAGTCTGTTACTGTATTTAACATCAGTATTTAATTTAACATCAGTACTGTAACATCAGTACTGTTACTGTATTTAACATCAGTACTGTTACTGTATTTAACATCAGTACTGTTACTGTATTTAACATCAGTATTTAACATCAGTACTGTTACTGTATTTAACATCAGTACTGTTACTGTATTTAACATCAGTACTGTTACTTAACATGTATTTAACATCAGTACTGTTACTGTATTTAACATCAGTATTTAACATCAGTTACTGTATTTAACATCAGTACTGTTAATTTAACATCAGTACTGTTTTAACATCAGTATTTAACATCAGTACTGTTACTGTATTTAACATCAGGACTGTTACTGTATTTAACATCAGTACTGTTACTGTATTTAACATCAGTATTTAACATCAGTACTGTTACTGTATTTAACATCAGTACTGTTAACTGTATTTACTCAGTATTTAACATCAGTACTGTTACTGTATTTAACATCAGTACTGTTACTGTATTTAACATCAGTATTTAACATCAGGACTGTTACTGTATTTAACATCAGGACTGTTACTGTATTTAACATCAGGACTGTTACTGTATTTAACATCAGTATTTAACATCAGTACTGTTACTGTATTTAACATCAGTACTGTTACTGTATTTAACATCAGGACTGTTACTGTATTTAACATCAGGACTGTTACTGTATTTAACATCAGTACTGTTACTGTATTTAACATCAGTACTGTTACTGTATTTAACATCAGTACTTTTACTGTATTTAACATCAGTACTGTTACTGTATTTAACATCAGTACTGTTACTGTATTTAACATCAGTACTGTTACTGTATTTAACATCAGTACTGTTACTGTATTTAACATCAGGACTGTTACTGTATTTAACATCAGGACTGTTACTGTATTTAACATCAGTATTTAACATCAGGACTGTTACTGTATTTAACATCAGTACTTTTACTGTATTTAACATCAGTACTGTTACTGTATTTAACATCAGTACTGTTACTGTATTTAACATCAGGACTGTTACTGTATTTAACATCAGTATTTAACATCAGGACTGTTACTGTATTTAACATCAGGACTGTTACTGTATTTAACATCAGTATTTAACATCAGGACTGTTACTGTATTTAACATCAGGACTGTTACTGTATTTAACATCAGGACTGTTACTGTATTTAACATCAGTATTTAACATCAGAACTGTTACTGTATTTAACATCAGGACTGTTACTGTATTAAACATCAGTACTGTTACTGTATTAAACATCAGTACTGTTACTGTATTTAACATCAGTACTGTTACTGTATTTAACATCAGGACTGTTACTGTATTTAACATCAGGACTGTTACTGTATTTAACATCAGTATTTAACATCAGGACTGTTACTGTATTTAACATCAGTACTGTTACTGTATTTAACATCAGGACTGTTACTGTATTTAACATCAGTATTTAACATCAGGACTGTTACTGTATTTAACATCAGTACTGTTACTGTATTTAACATCAGGACTGTTACTGTATTTAACATCAGTATTTAACATCAGGACTGTTACTGTATTTAACATCAGTATTTAACATCAGGACTGTTACTGTATTTAACATCAGTACTGTTACTGTATTTAACATCAGTACTGTTACTGTATTTAACATCAGGACTGTTACTGTATTTAACATCAGGACTGTTACTGTATTTAACATCAGTACTGTTACTGTATTTACCATCAGTATTTAACATCAGTACTGTTACTGTATTTAACATCAGTACTGTTACTGTATTTAACATCAGTACTGTTACTGTATTTAACATCAGTATTTAACATTAGTACTGTTACAGTACCATCTGCTGGATGAGAGGGAAGTCTTTTCCATGGCTTGTCAACGCTTTACTGAACAGAGACCTCTCAGTCTGCAGCCACACATCACTACCTAGAGGAGAGTGAGAGAGAGAGAGAGAGAGAGAGAGAGAGAGAGAGAGAGAGAGAGAGAGAGAGAGAGAGAGAGAGAATGGTAGGTACAAAGGTTTCCGTTTATTGACAGTATTAATAGCACACATCACTACCTAGAGAAGACAGAGAGAGAGAGAGAGAGAGAGAGAGAGACAGAGAGAGAGAGAGAGTTAGAGAGAGAGACAGAGAGAGAGAGAGACAGACAGAGAGAGAGAGACAGACAGAGAGAGAGACAGAGAGAGAGAGACAGAGAGAGAGACAGAGAGAGAGAGACAGAGAGAGCGAGAGTTTGAGAGAGAGTTTGAGAGAGAGACAGAGAGAGAGAGACAGAGAGAGAGAGAGAGAGAGAGAGAGAGAGAGAGAGAGAGAGAGAGAGAGAGAGAGAGAGAGAGAGAGAGAGAGAGAGAGAGAGAGAGAGAGAGAGAGAGAGTTAGAGAGAGAGACAGAGAGAGAGAGACAGAGAGAGAGAGAGAGAGACAGAGAGAGAGACAGAGAGAGAGACAGAATATGTTAAGTACAAAGGTTTCCCATTTAATAACAGTACTACAGTACTAATAGCAGTGTGGTTTGTGTGGTGTGTGCTGCGGGATAGGGTTAGGTCGTGTGGTTTACCTGAAATACTGACTCTGACACACACACACACACACACACACACACACACACACACACACACACACACACACACACACACACACACACACACACACACACACACACACACACACACACACACACACACTGCACCGAGCTGTCGACTAATAGCCTAATACACCCTGCATAAAACAATACTCCTAGTCTAATGACTAATAGCCTAATACACCCTGCATAAAACAATACTCCCAGTCTAATGACTAATAGCGTCTAATAGACGAGGAACCTTTTGTTCCCTGTCCAGCTAACGATAGTTTGTTCTGGTACTGAGGCATAGGGGAACTGAACTGACAGTGGGTCTAGACTACAGTACTGGATAGTGGGTTTAGACTACAGTACTGGATAGTGGGACTAGACTACAGTACTGGATAGTGGGTCTAGACTACAGTACTGGATAGTGGGTCGAGACTACAGTACTGGATAGTGGGTCGAGACTACAGTAATGGATAGTGGGTCTAGACTACAGTACTGGATAGTGGGTCGAGACTACAGTAATGGATAGTGGGTTTAGACTACAGTACTGTATAGTGGGTCTAGACTACAGTACTGGATAGTGGGTCTAGACTACAGTCCTATAGCAGCCCCTCTAGACCAGGTGATTAATGGCACTACAGGTCCTATAGCAGCCACTCTAGACCAGGTGATTAATGGAACTACAGGGCCTATAGCAGCCCCTCTAGACCAGGTGATTAATGGAACTACAGGGCCTATAGCAGCCCCTCTAGACCAGGTGATTAATGGAACTACAGGGCCTATAGCAGCCACTCTAGACCAGGTGATTATTGGAACTACAGGGTTATAGCAGCCCCTCTAGACCAGGTGATTAATGGAACTACAGGGTCTATAGCAGCCCCTCTAGACCAGGTAATTCATGGAACTACAGGGCCTATAGCAGCCCCTCTAGACCAGGTGATTAATGGAACTACAGGGATAATAGCAGCCCCTCTAGGCCAGGTGATTAATGGAACTACAGGGATAATAGCAGCCCCTCTAGACCAGGTGATTAATGGAACTACAGGGCCTATTGCAGCCCCTCTAGACCAGGTGATTAATGGAACTACAGGGCCTATAGCAGCCCCTCTAGACCAGGTGATTAATGGAACTACAGGGCCTATTGCAGCCCCTCTAGACCAGGTGATTAATGGAACTACAGGGATAATATCAGCCCCTCTAGACCAGATGATTAATGGAACTACAGGGCCTATAGCAGCCACTCTAGACCAGGTGATTAATGGAACTACAGGGCCTATAGCAGCCCCTCTAGACCAGGTGATTAATGGAACTACAGGGCCTATAGCAGCCACTCTATACCAGGTGATTAATGGAACTACAGGGATAATAGTAGCCACTCTAGACCACGTGATTAATGGAACTACAGGGCCTATAGCAGCCACTCTAGACCAGGTGATTAATGGAACTACAGGGTTATAGCAGCCCCTCTAGACCAGGTGATTAAGGGAACTACAGGGTCTATAGCAGCCCCTCTAGACCAGGTAATTAATGGAACTACAGGGCCTATAGCAGCCCCTCTAGACCAGGTGATTAATGGAACTACAGGGATAATAGCAGCCACTCTAGACCAGGTGATTAATGGAACTACAGAGATAATAGCAGCCCCTCTAGACCAGGTGATTAATGGAACTACAGGGCCTATAGCAGCCCCTCTAGACCAGGTGATTAATGGAACTACAGGGCCTATAGCAGCCACTATAGACCAGGTGATTATTGGAACTACAGGGCCTATAGCAGCCACTCTAGACCAGGTGATTATTGGAACTACAGGGCCTATAGCAGCCACTCTACACCAGGTGATTATTGGAACTACAGGGCCTATAGCAGCCACTCTAGACCAGGTGATTAATGGAACTACAGGGTTATAGCAGCCCCTCTAGACCAGGTGATTAAGGGAACTACAGGGTCTATAGCAGCCCCTCTAGACCAGGTAATTAATGGAACTACAGGGCCTACAGCAGCCCCTCTAGACCAGGTGATTAATGGAACTACAGGGCCTATTGCAGCCACTCTAGACCAGGTGATTAATGGAACTACAGGGCCTATAGCAGCCCCTCTATACCAGGTGATTAATGGAACTACAGGGCCTATAGCAGCCACTCTATACCAGGTGATTAATGGAACTACAGGGATAATAGTAGCCACTCTAGACCAGGTGATTAATGGAACTACAGGGCCTATAGCAGCCCCTCTAGACCAGGTGATTCATGGAACTACAGGGCCTATAGCAGCCCCTCTAGACCAGGTGATTAATGGAACTACAGGGCCTATAGCAGCCACTCTAGACCAGGTGATTATTGGAACTACAGGGTTATAGCAGCCCCTCTAGACCAGGTGATTAATGGAACTACAGGGTCTATAGCAGCCCCTCTAGACCAGGTAATTCATGGAACTACAGGGCCTATAGCAGCCCCTCTAGACCAGGTGATTAATGGAACTACAGGGATAATAGCAGCCCCTCTAGGCCAGGTGATTAATGGAACTACAGGGATAATAGCAGCCCCTCTAGACCAGGTGATTAATGGAACTACAGGGCCTATTGCAGCCCCTCTAGACCAGGTGATTAATGGAACTACAGGGCCTATAGCAGCCCCTCTAGACCAGGTGATTAATGGAACTACAGGGCCTATTGCAGCCCCTCTAGACCAGGTGATTAATGGAACTACAGGGATAATATCAGCCCCTCTAGACCAGATGATTAATGGAACTACAGGGCCTATAGCAGCCACTCTAGACCAGGTGATTACTGGAACTACAGGGCCTATAGCAGCCCCTCTAGACCAGGTGATTAATGGAACTACAGGGCCTATAGCAGCCACTCTATACCAGGTGATTAATGGAACTACAGGGATAATAGTAGCCACTCTAGACCACGTGATTAATGGAACTACAGGGCCTATAGCAGCCCCTCTAGACCAGGTGATTCATGGAACTACAGGGCCTATAGCAGCCCCTCTAGACCAGGTGATTAATGGAACTACAGGGCCTATAGCAACCCCACTAGACCAGGTGATTAATGGAACTACAGGGCCTATAGCAGCCACTCTAGACCAGGTGATTAATGGAACTACAGGGATAATAGCAGCCCCTCTAGACCAGGTGATTAATGGAACTACAGGGCCTATAGCAGCCCCTCTAGACCATGTGATTAATGGAACTACAGGGCCTATAGCAGCCACTCTAGACCAGGTGATTAATGGAACTACAGGGCCTATTGCAGCCCCTCTAGACCAGGTGATTAATGGAACTACAGGGATAATAGCAGCCACTCTAGACCAGGTGATTAATGGAACTACAGGGCCTATTGCAGCCCCTCTAGACCAGGTGATTAATGGAACTACAGGGATAATATCAGCCCCTCTAGACCAGATGATTAATGGAACTACAGGGCCTATAGCAGCCACTCTAGACCAGGTGATTAATGGAACTACAGGGCCTATAGCAGCCCCTCTAGACCAGGTGATTAATGGAACTACAGGGCCTATAGCAGCCACTCTATACCAGGTGATTAATGGAACTACAGGGATAATAGTAGCCACTCTAGACCACGTGATTAATGGAACTACAGGGCCTATAGCAGCCACTCTAGACCAGGTGATTAATGGAACTACAGGGTTATAGCAGCCCCTCTAGACCAGGTGATTAAGGGAACTACAGGGTCTATAGCAGCCCCTCTAGACCAGGTAATTAATGGAACTACAGGGCCTATAGCAGCCCCTCTAGACCAGGTGATTAATGGAACTACAGGGATAATAGCAGCCACTCTAGACCAGGTGATTAATGGAACTACAGAGATAATAGCAGCCCCTCTAGACCAGGTGATTAATGGAACTACAGGGCCTATAGCAGCCCCTCTAGACCAGGTGATTAATGGAACTACAGGGCCTATAGCAGCCACTATAGACCAGGTGATTATTGGAACTACAGGGCCTATAGCAGCCACTCTAGACCAGGTGATTATTGGAACTACAGGGCCTATAGCAGCCACTCTACACCAGGTGATTATTGGAACTACAGGGCCTATAGCAGCCACTCTAGACCAGGTGATTAATGGAACTACAGGGTTATAGCAGCCCCTCTAGACCAGGTGATTAAGGGAACTACAGGGTCTATAGCAGCCCCTCTAGACCAGGTAATTAATGGAACTACAGGGCCTACAGCAGCCCCTCTAGACCAGGTGATTAATGGAACTACAGGGCCTATTGCAGCCACTCTAGACCAGGTGATTAATGGAACTACAGGGCCTATAGCAGCCCCTCTATACCAGGTGATTAATGGAACTACAGGGCCTATAGCAGCCACTCTATACCAGGTGATTAATGGAACTACAGGGATAATAGTAGCCACTCTAGACCAGGTGATTAATGGAACTACAGGGCCTATAGCAGCCCCTCTAGACCAGGTGATTCATGGAACTACAGGGCCTATAGCAGCCCCTCTAGACTAGGCGATTAATGGAACTACAGGGCCTATAGCAGCCACTCTAGACCAGGTGATTATTGGAACTACAGGGTTATAGCAGCCCCTCTAGACCAGGTGATTAATGGAACTACAGGGTCTATAGCAGCCCCTCTAGACCAGGTAATTCATGGAACTACAGGGCCTATAGCAGCCCCTCTAGACCATGTGATTAATGGAACTACAGGGCCTATAGCAGCCACTCTAGACCAGGTGATTAATGGAACTACAGGGCCTATAGCAGCCCCTCTAGACCAGGTGATTAATGGAACTACAGGGCCTATAGCAGCCACTCTAGACCAGGTGATTAATGGAACTACAGGGCCTATAGCAGCCCCTCTAGACCAGGTGATTAATGGAACTACAGGGATAATAGCAGCCACTCTAGACCAGGTGACTAATGGAACTACAGGGCCTATAGCAGCCCCTCTAGACCAGGTGATTAATGGAACTACAGGGCCTATAGCAGCCCCTCTAGACCAGGTGATTAATGGAACTACAGGGATAATAGCAGCCACGCTAGACCAGGTGATTAATGGAACTACAGGGCCTATAGCAGCCACTCTAGACCAGGTGATTAATGGAAATACAGGGTTATAGCAGCCCCTCTAGACCAGGTGATTAATGGAACTACAGGGCCTATAGTAGCCCCTCTAGACCAGGTGATTAATGGAACTACAGGGCCTATTGCAGCCCCTCTAGACCCGGTGATTAATGGAACTACAGGGATAATAGCAGCCACTCTAGACCAGGTGATTAATGGAACTACAGGGATAATAGCAGCCCCTCTAGACCAGGTGATTAATGGAACTACAGGGCCTATAGCAGCCCCTCTAGACCAGGTGATTAATGGAACTACAGGGCCTATAGCAGCCACTCTAGGCCAGGTGATCAATGGAACTACAGGGCCTATAGCAGCCCCTCTAGACCAGGTGATTAATGGAACTACAGGGCCTATAGCAGCCACTCTAGACCAGGTGATTAATGGAACTACAGGCCCTATAGCAGCCCCTCTAGACCAGGTGATTAATGGAACTACAGGCCCTATAGCAGCCCCTCTAGACCAGGTGATTAATGGAACTACAGGGTTATAGAAGCCCCTCTAGACCAGGTGATTAATGGAACTACAGGGTCTATAGCAGCCCCTCTAGACCAGGTAATTCATGGAACTACAGGGCCTATAGCAGCCCCTCTAGACCAGGTGATTAATGGAACTACAGGGATAATAGCAGCCCCTCTAGGCCAGGTGATTAATGGAACTACAGGGATAATAGCAGCCCCTCTAGACCAGGTGATTAATGGAACTACAGGGCCTATTGCAGCCCCTCTAGACCAGGTGATTAATGGAACTACAGGGCCTATAGCAGCCCCTCTAGACCAGGTGATTAATGGAACTACAGGGCCTATTGCAGCCCCTCTAGACCAGGTGATTAATGGAACTACAGGGATAATATCAGCCCCTCTAGACCAGATGATTAATGGAACTACAGGGCCTATAGCAGCCACTCTAGACCAGGTGATTAATGGAACTACAGGGCCTATAGCAGCCCCTCTAGACCAGGTGATTAATGGAACTACAGGGCCTATAGCAGCCACTCTATACCAGGTGATTAATGGAACTACAGGGATAATAGTAGCCACTCTAGACCACGTGATTAATGGAACTACAGGGCCTATAGCAGCCCCTCTAGACCAGGTGATTCATGGAACTACAGGGCCTATAGCAGCCCCTCTAGACCAGGTGATTAATGGAACTACAGGGCCTATAGCAACCCCACTAGACCAGGTGATTAATGGAACTACAGGGCCTATAGCAGCCACTCTAGACCAGGTGATTAATGGAACTACAGGGATAATAGCAACCCCTCTAGACCAGGTGATTAATGGAACTACAGGGCCTATAGCAGCCCCTCTAGACCAGGTGATTAATGGAACTACAGGGCCTATAGCAGCCACTCTAGACCAGGTGATTAATGGAACTACAGGGCCTATTGCAGCCCCTCTAGACCAGGTGATTAATGGAACTACAGGGATAATAGCAGCCCCTCTAGACCAGGTGATTAATGGAACTACAGGGCCTATAGCAGCCCCTCTAGACCAGGTGATTAATGGAACTACACGGCCTATAGCAGCCCCTCTAGACCAGGTGATTAATGGAACTACAGGGCCTATAGCAGCCCCTCTAGACCAGGTGATTAATGGAACTACAGGGATAATAGCAGCCCCTCTAGACCAGGTGATTAATGGAACTACAGAGATAATAGCAGCCCCTCTAGACCAAGTGATTAATGGAACTACAGGGCCTATAGCAGCCCCTCTAGACCAGGTGATTAATGGAACTACAGGGCCTATAGCAGCCACTATAGACCAGGTGATTATTGGAACTACAGGGCCTATAGCAGCCACTCTAGACCAGGTGATTATTGGAACTACAGGGCCTATAGCAGCCACTCTACACCAGGTGATTATTGGAACTACAGGGCCTATAGCAGCCACTCTAGACCAGGTGATTAATGGAACTACAGGGTTATAGCAGCCCCTCTAGACCAGGTGATTAAGGGAACTACAGGGTCTATAGCAGCCCCTCTAGACCAGGTAATTAATGGAACTACAGGGCCTATAGCAGCCCCTCTAGACCAGGTGATTAATGGAACTACAGGGCCTATTGCAGCCACTCTAGACCAGGTGATTAATGGAACTACAGGGCCTATAGCAGCCCCTCTATACCAGGTGATTAATGGAACTACAGGGCCTATAGCAGCCCCTCTAGACCAGGTGATTAATGGAACTACAGGGCCTATAGCAGCCACTCTAGACCAGGTGATTAATGGAACTACAGGGATAATAGCATCCCCTCTAGACCAGGTGATTCATGGAACTACAGGGCCTATAGCAGCCACTCTAGACCAGGTGATTAATGGAACTACAGGGCCTATAGCAGCCACTCTAGACCAGGTGATTAATGGAACTACAGGGCCTATAGCAGCCCCTCTAGACCAGGTGATTAATGGAACTACAGGGCCTATAGCAGCCACTATAGACCAGGTGATTATTGGAACTACAGGGCCTATAGCAGCCACTCTAGACCAGGTGATTATTGGAACTACAGGGCCTATAGCAGCCACTCTACACCAGGTGATTATTGGAACTACAGGGCCTATAGCAGCCACTCTAGACCAGGTGATTAATGGAACTACAGGGTTATAGCAGCCCCTCTAGACCAGGTGATTAAGGGAACTACAGGGTCTATAGCAGCCCCTCTAGACCAGGTAATTAATGGAACTACAGGGCCTATAGCAGCCCCTCTAGACCAGGTGATTAATGGAACTACAGGGCCTATTGCAGCCACTCTAGACCAGGTGATTAATGGAACTACAGGGCCTATAGCAGCCCCTCTATACCAGGTGATTAATGGAACTACAGGGCCTATAGCAGCCCCTCTAGACCAGGTGATTAATGGAACTACAGGGCCTATAGCAGCCACTCTAGACCAGGTGATTAATGGAACTACAGGGATAATAGCATCCCCTCTAGACCAGGTGATTCATGGAACTACAGGGCCTATAGCAGCCACTCTAGACCAGGTGATTAATGGAACTACAGGGCCTATAGCAGCCACTCTAGACCAGGTGATTAATGGAACTACAGGGATAATAGCAGCCCCTCTAGACCAGGTGATTAATGGAACTACAGGGCCTATAGCAGCCCCTCTAGACCATGTGATTAATGGAACTACAGGGCCTATAGCAGCCACTCTAGACCAGGTGATTAATGGAACTACAGGGCCTATTGCAGCCCCTCTAGACCAGGTGATTAATGGAACTACAGGGATAATAGCAGCCACTCTAGACCAGGTGATTAATGGAACTACAGGGCCTATAGCAGCCCCTCTAGACCAGGTGATTAATGGAACTACAGGGCCTATAGCAGCCCCTCTAGACCAGGTGATTAATGGAACTACAGGGCCTATAGCAGCCCCTCTAGACCAGGTGATTAATGGAACTACAGGGATAATAGCAGCCACTCTAGACCAGGTGATTAATGGAACTACAGAGATAATAGCAGCCCCTCTAGACCAGGTGATTAATGGAACTACAGGGCCTATAGCAGCCCCTCTAGACCAGGTGATTAATGGAACTACAGGGCCTATAGCAGCCACTATAGACCAGGTGATTATTGGAACTACAGGGCCTATAGCAGCCACTCTAGACCAGGTGATTATTGGAACTACAGGGCCTATAGCAGCCACTCTACACCAGGTGATTATTGGAACTACAGGGCCTATAGCAGCCACTCTAGACCAGGTGATTAATGGAACTACAGGGTTATAGCAGCCCCTCTAGACCAGGTGATTAAGGGAACTACAGGGTCTATAGCAGCCCCTCTAGACCAGGTAATTAATGGAACTACAGGGCCTATAGCAGCCCCTCTAGACCAGGTGATTAATGGAACTACAGGGATAATAGCAGCCCCTCTAGGCCAGGTGATTAATGGAACTACAGGGATAATAGCAGCCCCTCTAGACCAGGTGATTAATGGAACTACAGGGCCTATTGCAGCCACTCTAGACCAGGTGATTAATGGAACTACAGGGCCTATAGCAGCCCCTCTATACCAGGTGATTAATGGAACTACAGGGCCTATAGCAGCCACTCTATACCAGGTGATTAATGGAACTACAGGGATAATAGTAGCCACTCTAGACCAGGTGATTAATGGAACTACAGGGCCTATAGCAGCCCCTCTAGACCAGGTGATTCATGGAACTACAGGGCCTATAGCAGCCACTCTAGACCAGGTGATTAATGGAATTACAGGGCCTATAGGAGCCACTCTAGACCAGGTGATTAATGGAACTACAGGGCCTATAGCAGCCCCTCTAGACCAGGTGATTAATGGAACTACAGGGCCTATAGCAGCCACTCTAGACCAGGTGATTAATGGAACTACAGGGCCTATAGCAGCCCCTCTAGACCAGGTGATTAATGGAACTACAGGGCCTATAGCAGCCACTCTAGACCAGGTGATTAATGGAACTACAGGGCCTATAGCAGCCCCTCTAGACCAGGTGATTAATGGAACTACAGGGATAATAGCAGCCACTCTAGACCAGGTGACTAATGGAACTACAGGGCCTATTGCAGCCCCTCTAGACCCGGTGATTAATGGAACTACAGGGATAATAGCAGCCACTCTAGACCAGGTGATTAATGGAACTACAGGGCCTATAGGAGCCACTCTAGACCAGGTGATTAATGGAACTACAGGGCCTATAGCAGCCCCTCTAGACCAGGTGATTAATGGAACTACAGGGCCTATAGCAGCCACTCTAGACCAGGTGATTAATGGAACTACAGGGCCTATAGCAGCCCCTCTAGACCAGGTGATTAATGGAACTACAGGGCCTATAGCAGCCACTCTAGACCAGGTGATTAATGGAACTACAGGGCCTATAGCAGCCCCTCTAGACCAGGTGATTAATGGAACTACAGGGCCTATAGCAGCCACTCTATACCAGGTGATTAATGGAACTACAGGGATAATAGTAGCCACTCTAGACCAGGTGATTAATGGAACTACAGGGCCTATAGCAGCCCCTCTAGACCAGGTGATTCATGGAACTACAGGGCCTATAGCAGCCACTCTAGACCAGGTGATTAATGGAACTACAGGGCCTATAGGAGCCACTCTAGACCAGGTGATTAATTGAACTACAGGGCCTATAGCAGCCCCTCTAGACCAGGTGATTAATGGAACTACAGGGCCTATAGCAGCCACTCTAGACCAGGTGATTAATGGAACTACAGGGCCTATAGCAGCCCCTCTAGACCAGGTGATTAATGGAACTACAGGGCCTATAGCAGCCCCTCTAGACCAGGTGATTAATGGAACTACAGGGATAATAGCAGCCACGCTAGACCAGGTGATTAATGGAACTACAGGGCCTATAGCAGCCACTCTAGACCAGGTGATTAATGGAAATACAGGGTTATAGCAGCCCCTCTAGACCAGGTGATTAATGGAACTACAGGGCCTATAGTAGCCCCTCTAGACCAGGTGATTAATGGAACTACAGGGCCTATTGCAGCCCCTCTAGACCCGGTGATTAATGGAACTACAGGGATAATAGCAGCCACTCTAGACCAGGTGATTAATGGAACTACAGGGATAATAGCAGCCCCTCTAGACCAGGTGATAAATGGAACTACAGGGCCTATAGCAGCCCCTCTAGACCAGGTGATTAATGGAACTACAGGGCCTATAGCAGCCCCTCTAGACCAGGTGATTAATGGAACTACAGGGCCTATAGCAGCCACTCTAGGCCAGGTGATTAATGGAACTACAGGGCCCATAGCAGCCCCTCTAGACCAGGTGATTAATGGAACTACAGGGCCTATAGCAGCCCCTCTAGACCAGGTGATTAATTGAACTACAGGGCCTATAGCAGCCCCTCTAGACCAGGTGATTAATGGAACTACAGGGCCTATAGCAGCCACTCTAGACCAGGTGATTAATGGAACTACAGGGCCTATAGCAGCCCCTCTAGACCAGGTGATTAATGGAACTACAGGGCCTATAGGAGCCACTCTAGACCAGGTGATTAATTGAACTACAGGGCCTATAGCAGCCCCTCTAGACCAGGTGATTAATGGAACTACAGGGCCTATAGCAGCCACTCTAGACCAGGTGATTAATGGAACTACAGGGCCTATAGCAGCCCCTCTAGACCAGGTGATTAATGGAACTACAGGGCCTATAGCAGCCCCTCTAGACCAGGTGATTAATGGAACTACAGGGATAATAGCAGCCACGCTAGACCAGGTGATTAATGGAACTACAGGGCCTATAGCAGCCACTCTAGACCAGGTGATTAATGGAAATACAGGGTTATAGCAGCCACTCTAGACCAGGTGATTAATGGAACTACAGGGCCTATAGCAGCCCCTCTATACCAGGTGATTAATGGAACTACAGGGCCTATAGCAGCCACTCTATACCAGGTGATTAATGGAACTACAGGGATAATAGTAGCCACTCTAGACCAGGTGATTAATGGAACTACAGGGCCTATAGCAGCCCCTCTAGACCAGGTGATTCATGGAACTACAGGGCCTATAGCAGCCACTCTAGACCAGGTGATTAATGGAACTACAGGGCCTATAGGAGCCACTCTAGACCAGGTGATTAATGGAACTACAGGGCCTATAGCAGCCCCTCTAGACCAGGTGATTAATGGAACTACAGGGCCTATAGCAGCCACTCTAGACCAGGTGATTAATGGAACTACAGGGCCTATAGCAGCCCCTCTAGACCAGGTGATTAATGGAACTACAGGGCCTATAGCAGCCACTCTAGACCAGGTGATTAATGGAACTACAGGGCCTATAGCAGCCCCTCTAGACCAGGTGATTAATGGAACTACAGGGATAATAGCAGCCACTCTAGACCAGGTGACTAATGGAACTACAGGGCCTATAGCAGCCCCTCTAGACCCGGTGATTAATGGAACTACAGGGATAATAGCAGCCACTCTAGACCAGGTGATTAATGGAACTACAGGGCCTATAGGAGCCACTCTAGACCAGGTGATTAATGGAACTACAGGGCCTATAGCAGCCCCTCTAGACCAGGTGATTAATGGAACTACAGGGCCTATAGCAGCCACTCTAGACCAGGTGATTAATGGAACTACAGGGCCTATAGCAGCCCCTCTAGACCAGGTGATTAATGGAACTACAGGGCCTATAGCAGCCACTCTAGACCAGGTGATTAATGGAACTACAGGGCCTATAGCAGCCCCTCTAGACCAGGTGATTAATGGAACTACAGGGCCTATAGCAGCCACTCTATACCAGGTGATTAATGGAACTACAGGGATAATAGTAGCCACTCTAGACCAGGTGATTAATGGAACTACAGGGCCTATAGCAGCCCCTCTAGACCAGGTGATTCATGGAACTACAGGGCCTATAGCAGCCACTCTAGACCAGGTGATTAATGGAACTACAGGGCCTATAGGAGCCACTCTAGACCAGGTGATTAATTGAACTACAGGGCCTATAGCAGCCCCTCTAGACCAGGTGATTAATGGAACTACAGGGCCTATAGCAGCCACTCTAGACCAGGTGATTAATGGAACTACAGGGCCTATAGCAGCCCCTCTAGACCAGGTGATTAATGGAACTACAGGGCCTATAGCAGCCCCTCTAGACCAGGTGATTAATGGAACTACAGGGATAATAGCAGCCACGCTAGACCAGGTGATTAATGGAACTACAGGGCCTATAGCAGCCACTCTAGACCAGGTGATTAATGGAAATACAGGGTTATAGCAGCCCCTCTAGACCAGGTGATTAATGGAACTACAGGGCCTATAGTAGCCCCTCTAGACCAGGTGATTAATGGAACTACAGGGCCTATTGCAGCCCCTCTAGACCCGGTGATTAATGGAACTACAGGGATAATAGCAGCCACTCTAGACCAGGTGATTAATGGAACTACAGGGATAATAGCAGCCCCTCTAGACCAGGTGATAAATGGAACTACAGGGCCTATAGCAGCCCCTCTAGACCAGGTGATTAATGGAACTACAGGGCCTATAGCAGCCCCTCTAGACCAGGTGATTAATGGAACTACAGGGCCTATAGCAGCCACTCTAGGCCAGGTGATTAATGGAACTACAGGGCCCATAGCAGCCCCTCTAGACCAGGTGATTAATGGAACTACAGGGCCTATAGCAGCCCCTCTAGACCAGGTGATTAATGGAACTACAGGGCCTATAGCAGCCACTCTAGACCAAGTGATTAATGGAACTACAGGCCCTATAGCAGCCCCTCTAGACCAGGTGATTAATGGAACTACAGGCCCTATAGCAGCCCCTCTAGACCAGGTGATTAATGGAACTACAGGGCCTATAGCAGCCACTCTAGACCAGGTGATTCTTGGAACTACAGGGCCTATAGCAGCCCCTCTAGACCAGGTGATTAATGGAACTACAGACCCTATAGCAGCCCCTCTAGACCAGGTGATTAATGGAACTACAGGGCCTATAGCAGCCCCTCTAGACCAGGTGATGACATCGCACAGACACATTGTGCTGGGAGATAAGTCTGTGTCAAAGAAAATGCCACAAAAAAAATACTTTTGTGTAAATGGTACAAGTCAATTCAACAATCTCTAGAATAATCTACTAGGTAATTGCCTTTGCAAAAACATATATGTCTTACTAGGTGTGTATGTATAGCATATTTATTTATTTTATTTAACCTTTTTATTTAACTAGGCAAGTCAGTTAAGAACAATTTCTTATTTACAATAACCCGGACAACGATGGGCCAATTGTGCGCCGCCTTATGGGACTCCCAATCACGGCCGGTTGTGAAACTGCCTGGAATCGAACCAGGGTCTGTAATGACACCTCTAGCACTGTGATGCAGTGCCTTAGACCACTGGGCCACTCAGGAGACCAAGTATGACGCATCAGGGTTTGAACTGGGTTAGTTAGCTGTTAGCTAGTTTATCACTAAAGATGATGGTGTGCAAAATAACCACTCAATATAACGTAACCTCACCCCAATCCGTACAAATGTGCGCAATTGCAACGTTCAAACGAGGCTACAAAGAAAACTAATGGGACTGTAGCGACTGTGTTGACTACAAAATCTGGGGTGTGAACTCGGTTTCTATTTAAGCATTGATCGACATGGTAATGGCTCTATAGTATTGGAGAAAAGTTGAAAAAACTGACCCTCCGTTACATCTTGATGTGTCATGCCGTAACGTACAGCGCGCATAAAGCAACTATTTATGTCTTACAATCTCTCTCCACCAGGTGTAGCACTTCTATCATCCTTTAAAAACAAGAAATGGACAGTAAGGGGGGATACCTAGTAATTGTTTTGCGTCATCATTGCATGCGATCATCATTCTCACAGCTGCTGTTTACTTCTAAGATCACTTTAGCACCGCCCTAAAACCCCAATTCAAATTCGACACAAAGCTTCAAAGAGGTACGGGGAGAACAAGTATTAGATACACTGCCGATTTTGCAGGTTTTCCTACTTACAAAGCATGTAGAGGTCTGTAATTTTTATCATTGGTACACTTCAACTGTGAGAGACGGAATCTAAAACAAAAATCCAGAAAATCACATTGTATGATTTTTAAGTAATTAATTTGCATTTTATTGCATGACATAAGTATTTGATACATCAGAAAAGGAGAACTTTATATTTGGTACAGAAACCTTTGTTTGCAAATATAGAGATCATACGTTTCCTGTAGTTCTTGACCAGGTTTGCACACACTGCAGCAGGGATTTTGGCCCACTCCTCCATACAGACCTTCTCCAGATCCTTCAGGTTTCGGGGCTGTCGCTGGGCAATACCGACTTTCAGCTCCCTCCAAAGATGTTCTATTGGGTTCAGGTCTGGAGACTGGCTAGGCCACTCCAGGACCTTGAGATGCTTCTTACGGAGCCACTCCTTAGTTGCCCTGGCTGTGTGTTTCGGGTCGTTGTCATGCTGAAAGACCCAGCCACGACCCATCTTCAATGCTCTTACTGAGGGAAGGAGGTTGTTGGCCAAGATCTCGCGATACATGGCCCCATCCATCCTCCCCTCAATACGGTGCAGTCGTCCTTTACCCTTTGCAGAAAAGCATCCCCAAAGAATTATGTTTCCATCTCCATGCTTCACGGTTGGGATGGTGTCCTTGGATTTGTACTCATCCTTCTTCGTCCTCCAAATACGACAAGTGGAGTTTAGACCAAAAAGCTCTGTTTTTGTCTCATCAGACCACATGACCTTCTCCCATTCCTCCTCTGGATCATCCAGATGGTCATTGGCAAACTTCAGACGGGCCTGGACATGCGCTGGCTTGAGCAGGGGGACCTTGCGTGCGCTGCAGGATTTTAATCCATGGCAGCGTAGTGTGTTACTAATGGTTTTCTTTGAGACTGTGGTCCCAGCTCTCTTCAGGTCATTGACCAGGTCCTGCCTTGTAGTTCTGATTCATGATCATTGATGCCCCACAAGGTGAGATCTTGCATGGGGCCCCAGAGCAAGGGTGGTTGACCGTCATCTTGAACATCTTCCATTTTCTAATAATTGCGCCAAAAGTTGTTGCCTTCTGACCAAGCTGCTTGCCTATTGTCCTGTAGCCCATCCCAGCCTTGTGCAGGTCTACAATTTTAACCCTGATGTCCTTACACAGCTTTCTGGTCTTGGCCATTGTGGAGAGGTTGGAGTCTGTTTGATTGAGTGTGTGGACAGGTGTATTTTATACAGGTAACGAGTTCAAACCGGTTCAGTTAATACAGGTAATGAGTGCAGAACAGGAGGGATTCTTAAAGAAAAACGAACAGGTCTGTGAGAGCCGGTATTCTTACTGGTTGGTAGGTGATCAAATACATTTATCATGCAATAAAATGCAAATTAATTACTTAAAAATCCTACAATGTGATTTTCTGGATTTTTGTTTTAGATTCTGTCTCTCACAGTTGAAGTACCTATGACAAAAATTACAGACCTCTACATGCTTTGTAAGTTGGAAAACCTGCAAAATCGGCAGTGTATCAAATACTTGTTCTCCCCACTGTATGTAATGACACATTATATAAACTCTTTATAGTGTTTTATTTACATTTTAGAGGCAATAAGGTGATAAGTTGGACAGATCGAGTGACAAAAAGCTATTTTCCCTCACAACATCTCTCCTTCTCACTATCACGCATTAGGTTTCGCTTCCCCACCCGCCATTTTTAAAAAGACCCGACGGGGCTCATTGTCTCCTTGAATTATGCAGAACCGGGCAGCGTTTAGGTCATGTAATTGATTCTGTTGGAAAGGGGATAAATTGTGCTATACAATGGTATTGACATTACAGTTGATCTGGAAGTATTACGTTTTTGGGGCGTTAAAATAAGGTCAATTGTACGGACCAAGGCGATGCACAAAAGTGAGTGAGTTTACATTACACCCATGCATTATATGAACAAAAGCTTGTACAGCAGTACAAACAAATGACAGTAGCGTCCTGTGTATTAAATGTAACAAAAACCCATGAACAGCTAGCCAACAACAACATAAGCTAAGGGCAGCTAACTAGCAGGGAGAAATGGTAGGCTACCTAGCGCTGAGCTAGATAATGTTAGTGGATAGCAATTAGCATGCAACTGTAAGATACAAATTAAATATCATTAGTGTTGGTCATATAGTGTTGTTCATATGTACAAACATTTATAACAGAAAAAAATAGTAATCTGAGATGCCATCTTGTGCTCATTAATTTACATACAAAGTTAGTTAGCTTAGCTTAGCTACACTCATACTCGGGCAAAACACTTAAATTATACATCAAAATTACCAGCAAAATGACCCCAGGGCAAGGAAACGTGCAGGAAGGACGATAAACATGAACAGCTTCTTCCCCTGTACCGTCGCCCTCAACAACCAGCCACCTGAACGGCTTCTTCCCCTGTACCGTCGCCCTCAACAACCGGCCACCTGAACAGCTTCTTCCCCTGTACCGTCGACCTCAACAACCGGCCACCTGAACAGCTTCTTCCCCTGTACCGTCGACCTCAACAACCGGCCACCTGAACAGCTTCTTCCCCTGTACCGTCGCCCTCAACAACCGGCCACCTGAACGGCTTCTTCCCCTGTACCGTCGCCCTCAACAACCGGCCACCTGAACAGCTTCTTCCCCTGTACCGTCGCCCTCAACAACCGGCCACCTGGACAGCTTCTTCCCCTGTACCGTCGCCCTCAAGAACCGGCCACCTGAACAGCTTCTTCCCCTGTACCGTCGCCCTCAACAACCGGCCACCTGAACAGCTTCTTCCCCTGTACCGTCACATTCAACAACCAGCCACCTGAACAGCTTCTTCCCCTGTACCATCACCCTCAACAACCGGCCACCTGGTCCACGATGATCTTCTCATTCTTAGACTAGGCACCCTGCACTAGAAACGTCACATTGCTCTTTGCACTCTCTGCAAATCCTCATATTAATTTACACATTTTCCCCAACGCACATCATCCTGTTATTTACATACATCAATTATAATGTTACTTAGTGTTTATAGTGTAGCCTGTAGTTCTTAGCTTACAGTGTACATGGTGTGCATAACCGCACACGGATCTGTGTAAACTCTGCTTGAACATATGTTGTCTGTATATCCTGTTTATCGTCTGTCTGTTTATCGTCTGTCTGTATATCCTGTTTATCGTCTGTCTGTATATCCTGTTTATCGTCTGTCTGTATATCCTGTTTATCGTCTGTCTGTATATCCTGTTTATCGTCTGTCTGTATATCCTGTTTATCGTCTGTCTGTATATCCTGTTTATTGTCTGGCTGTATATCCTGTTTATCCTCTGTCCGTATATCCTGTTTATCGTCTGTCTGTATATCCTGTTTATCGTCTGTCTGTATATCCTGTTTATCGTCTGTCTGTTTATCGTCTGTCTGTATATCCTGTTTATCGTCTGGCTGTTTATCCTGTTTATTGTCTGGCTGTATATCCTGTTTATCGTCTGTCTGTATATCCTGTTTATTGTCTGGCTGTATATCCTGTTTATCGTCTGTCTGTATATCCTGTTTATCGTCTGTCTGTATATCCTGTTTATCGTCTGTCTGTATATCCTGTTTATTGTCTGGCTGTATATCCTGTTTATCGTCTGTCTGTATATCCTGTTTATCGTCTGTCTGTATATCCTGTTTATCGTCTGTCTGTTTATCGTCTGTCTGTATATCCTGTTTATCGTCTGTCTGTATATCCTGTTCATTGTCTGGCTGTATATCCTGTTTATCCTCTGTCTGTATATCCTGTTTATCGTCTGTCTGTTTATCGTCTGTCTGTATATCCTGTTTATCGTCTGTCTGTATATCCTGTTCATTGTCTGGCTGTATATCCTGTTTATCCTCTGTCTGTATATCCTGTTTATCATCTGTCTGTTTATCGTCTGTCTGTATATCCTGTTTATCGTCTGGCTGTTTATTGTCTGTCTGTATATCCTGTTTATTGTCTGGCTGTATATCCTGTTTATCGTCTGTCTGTTTATCCTGTTTATCGTCTGTCTGTTTATCGTCTGTCTGTTTATCCTGTTTATAGTCTGGCTGTTTATCGTCTGGCTGTATATCCTGTTTATCGTCTGGCTGTTTATCGTCTGTCTGTTTATCGTCTGTCTGTTTATCGTCTGGCTGTATATCCTGTTTATCGTCTGTCTGTATATCCTGTTTATCGTCTGGCTGTTTATCGTCTGTCTGTATATCGTCTGGCTGTTTATCGTCTGGCTGTATATCCTGTTTATTGTCTGGCTGTTTATTGTCTGGCTGTATATCCTGTTTATCGTCTGTCTGTTTATTGTCTGTCTGTATATCCTGTTTATCGTCTGTCTGTTTATTGTCTGTCTGTATATCCTGTTTATTGTCTGGCTGTATATCCTGTTTATCGTCTGTCTGTTTATTGTCTGTCTGTATATCCTGTTTATCGTCTGTCTGTTTATTGTCTGTCTGTATATCCTGTTTATCGTCTGTCTGTTTATTGTCTGTCTGTATATCCTGTTTATTGTCTGGCTGTTTATTGTCTGTCTGTATATCCTGTTTATTGTCTGGCTGTATATCCTGTTTATCGTCTGTCTGTTTATTGTCGGTCTGTATATCCTGTTTATCGTCTGTCTGTTTATTGTCTGTCTGTATATCCTGTTTATTGTCTGGCTGTTTATTGTCTGTCTGTATATCCTGTTTATTGTCTGTCTGTATATCCTGTTTATTGTCTGGCTGTATATCCTGTTTATTGTCTGGCTGTATATCCTGTTTATTGTCTGGCTGTATATCCTGTTTATCGTCTGGCTGTTTATCCTGTTTATTGTGGCACCACCTTTTCTTTGAGTCAAATTCCTGAACAGGCAAATGTGTTTGGCGAATAAAGGTGATTCTGATTATGGGTGAGAGATCAGGTTAGGGGTGAGGGGTGAGGGGGTGAGAAGTCAGAGGTTATGG
>NC_060193.1:6752875-6762875 GCF_021184085.1 Oncorhynchus gorbuscha
CTAGGGGTGCTGTTCCATTCTGTGGGAGTCCACTGGGGGGCTGGGATGGAAGAGAGGAGGGGTGGAGGGCTGGGGTGGAGGTAAAGGAGGATTCTACCAGAGTTTGAAGACTATAGTGATCTGTGAGCAGAAGAGAGGAGGGGGGGGAGCAACACAATAGATGGGAGGGAGGTAAGGAGGAGACTGGACACAGATTAGAACATATTGATTTGGCAACACAATAGATGGGAGGGAGGTAAGGAGGAGACTGGACACAGATTAGAACATATTGATTTGGCAACACAATAGATGGGAGGGAGGTAAGGAGGAGACTGGACACAGATTAGAACATATTGATTTGGCAACACAATAGATGGGAGGGAGGTAAGGAGGAGACTGGACACAGATTAGAACATATTGATTTGACAACACCACACAGCACCTTACCTGTATTATTCCCGTTGTCCTGGTGACCCGGTCTCCCAGGAAACACCGCCTCCTGGCAGTATACATAGCCGGAGCTTGAGGGGTTGCCCTCGACGACGCCCACGTCACCTGACTGCTGCAGCCAATGTGAGAGCGGGACCTTCCACACGACGGCCGAGGGGTGGGAGGAGTGGAGTGGCTGGAGAGAGGAGGGGTAAAACTGGACTGTTCCACTACAACCCCCCCCTGAGGACTGGGTGAGTCCAACTGTCCTGACAGAGGGTGGTGGGGTGAGTTTAGGAGGGGAGAGGGAATGAGGGGGGAGGGGTGTGGGAGGAGGACTAAGGACCAGGGGGAAGGGGTGAGGCGAAGGAGGAGGAGGAGTAGGAGGTGAAGGAAGAGTGGAAGAGTCTGTGTGCGAATTGTAAGCACTTGTTTTGATCCGTTCTGTGCTTCCTCCCAAAATCCCACTTCCGGAATTCCCATTCAGAATTCTGCTGCCGGCAACGTTGCGTCTGAAGGAGAATGCCTCGGAGAAGGAGTCCAGTTTCTGCTGGTAAACCCTACCACCAGCACCACCTGCTGCCTGGGAATGGGAGTATAGAAAGGCCCAGTCCTGGGGATACCCCGCACCCCTCTCCCTTCCCTCCCCAGCCACAGCACCACGATCTGGGGGAGTAGGACTCACCCAAGACCCAGGCTTTAACTGGGCCTCTAGAGGATCCAAGTTCGACCTTCTACCCCCGAAATCATCACAGTCTCCTCCAAAATCATCAACCCTTCTCAAACTATTCATCATTCCTGTATTATCCACACTATAGCCAAAGCTAGCAGTACGATTATAGAGATAATCAGTTGTATTACTGCCACCATCATGGCTACCGCTATCTCTATAACCATCACTACCATCTCCCCTCTCCTCACACACATACTCTCTACTGTAGAACACATCATCCCTGTTACAGCCCTCATCCGTTCTGTAGAACACGTCATCCCTGTTACTACAGCCCTCATCCGTTCTGTAGAACACGTCATCCCTGTTACAGCCCTCATCCGTTCCCGGAAAGACGTCATTCCTGATATCATCCGTTCTGTGAAAGGCCTCATCCCTAGTGTTCGACCCCTCATCCGTTTTATCCTCACACCCGTCATCTCTACTGTTACTGTAGAAGACATCATCCCTACTGCTCTTACAGCCTTCATCTGTTCTGTGAAAGACGTCATCCCTGTTACAGCCCTCATCCGTTCTGTGGTACATATCACCACCACTACCGCTGGCGCTGCTGTCATCCCCATCGCAGCCGTCATCCCTTTGGCTAGCATAGCCAAGGCTCTGACCTTCAAAATGGTTGCCGAAATGTTCCCCTTGACCTACACTGTCGTCCAAAACCCCACTATTACAGTAGCTAGCTTTCTGCGCTCCAAAACAACCATCTCTACCATCAACATCACTACAGTTATCACGTCTGCTATGTCCATGAATGTCTACATAACCACCACCACCCACACTCACACCCTTGTACCTCTCGTCGCTCCCCCCAGAATAGAGGCTTGAATCAGGGAGAGTGGTCCTGTATTGCTCCAGGGGAGTCTGGGGCTCCAAGGGGTGGTGGCAGGATGTGTGGCCCAGGCCGGGGCGGTGGTGGAGGTGATGCTGAAGGTATGGTTCCTGGTAAGGCTGGGGGGTAGGAGGTTGGAGGGACGTTCGGTCGGCCATGGGGTAGTCTCTGGTCTCTCTGGGCGTGTTCTGTGCCGGGATAGAAGGACCTTTAGTGGCAAAGATTTTTTTATTTTTTTTATTTTACCTTTATTTAACCAGGCAAATCAGTTAAGAACAAATTTATATTTTCAATGACAGCCTGGGAACAGTGGGTTAACTGCCTGTTCAGGGGCAGAACAACAGATTTTGTACCTTGTCAGCTCGGGGATTTGAACTTGCAACCTTTTGGTTACTGGTCCAATGCTCTAACCACTAGGCTACCATGCCGGAGCAGACATGGTTCTTTAAAACTTTAGGAAAAAAAGGGGGGGGGGGGTAGTCTAGGAAAAAGGGAAAGAGGGAAGGCAGACAGACAGAACCGTGCACTAGGTCCATCTATCAGTATAGGCAGGTCAGACACCAGACAGACAGTCAGAACCGTGCACTAGGTCTATCTATCAGTATAGGCAGGTCAGACACCAGACAGACAGTCAGAACCGTGCACTAGGTCTATCTATCAGTATAGGCAGGTCAGTCACCAGACAGACAGAACCGTGCACTAGGTCTATCTATCAGTATAGGCAGGTCAGACACCAGACAGAACCGTGCACTAGGTCTATCTATCAGTATAGGCAGGTCAGACACCAGACAGACAGACAGAACCGTGCACTAGGTCTATCTATCAGTATAGGCAGGTCAGACACCAGACAGACAGTCAGAACCGTGCACTAGGTCTATCTATCAGTATAGGCAGGTCAGATATAACTGTGCAGTAAAAGTCTAAAATTATTTGGTTTTAAATATACTTAAGTATAAAATGTAAATGTAATTGCTAAAATGTACTAAAGTATCCAATGTAACGGCTAGTAAATGAAAAAGCATTAAAATTGTGCCGTCTGGTTTCCTTAATATAAGGAATTTGAAATTATTTATTCTTTTACTTTTGATACTTAAGTATATTTTACTTTATTTCACTTGAGTCATTTTCTATTCAATCTATCTTTACTTTTACTCAAGTATGACAATGGAGTACTTTTTCCACCACTGGCAATCGATCTGTTGGCCTAATGTGTAAACTTACCTAGAGAAGCAGGAAAATACAGGAACCACAGTCTTCGCTAGTGAGAAAACCCAGTCCCAACTTTGACTCAGTCATTAAAACTTAGTACCATATAGTCCCAGATGACTATCACACACTGAAACTGCCCTGTAGATACAGGGCCATTATATCAGTTCAATTCAACAACACAACAATGCACAGCTTCTCACTTCCTCCTTCTCTCTCTCTCTCTCTCTCTCTCTCCTGTTGTAATTAGGTTAAGATAGTATGACTCATAGACAGAGAGAGAGAGAGAGAGAGAGAGAGAGAGAGAGAGAGAGAGAGAGAGAGAGAGAGAGAGAGAGAGATAGAGAGAGAGAGATAGAGAGGGGAGGGAGAGAAAGAGAAAGAGGAGACAGAGAGAGAAAGGGGGGAGAGAGAGGGAGATAGAGAGGGGAGGAAGAGAAAGAGAAAGAGGAGACAGAGAGAGAGAGAGAGAGAGAGAGAGAGAGAGAGAGGAGAAGAGAAAGAGAAAGAGAGACAGAGAGAGAGAGAGAGAGGAGACAGAGAGAGAGAGAGAGAGAGAGAGAGAGAGAGAGAGAGAGAGAGAGAGAGAGGAGGAAGAGAAAGAGAAAGTGCAGACAGAGAGAAAGAGGGGAGAGAGAGAGAATAGAGAGAGAGAACAGAGAGAACAGAGAGAGGAGAACGAGAAAGAGGAGGAAGAGAGATCAAGAGGAGAGAGAATAGAGAGAGAGAGAGAGAGAGGAGGAAGAGAGAGAAAGAGAGAGAATAGAGAGAGAGAACAGAGAGAGAGGGAGAGAGGAGGAAGAGAAAGAGAAAGAGGAGGAAGAGAGAGCAAGAAAGAGTGGTGACTAAGTTTTAGGCATCTTTCTTCACTTTTCATGCTGGCTGTATTATCTCTGATGTTCCTTCCTTGTTTCTTGTCTTTATAAGTTTATATATACATATAAGTATATATAGTTTATATCTCTGTTTGTCCGACAAAAAAAAACGATGTCTCAAAATATCTCAAACACGTGCACACACTTTTTTTATTTCTCTCTCTATCACACACACACACACACACACACACACACACACACACACACACACACACACACACACACACACACACACACACACACACACACACACACACACACACACACACACACACACACACACACACACACACACACAGGTGTCGGTGATAAAAACTCTAGTAACTCTTGTCACCCCTCCCCTTCTCCCCCGGTGAAAGCCACATCCTCAGGAAACAGTTACGGATCTCCCTCTTTCTCTCTCTCTCTCTTCTATATCATTATCTCTAACCATTATCTTTTCTCTCTCTCTCTCTCTTCCTCATTCTCTCTCTCCTCTATCATTATCTCTAACCATTATCTCTTCTCGCACTCCTTGTCATTATCTCAAACCATTATCTCTTTTCTCACACTATCATTATCTCTAACCATTATGTATTCTCTCTCACACTATCATTATCTCTAACCATTATCTCTTCTATCTCCTTTATCTTTATCTCTAACCATTATCTCTTCTCTCTCCTTTATCTTGATCTCTAACCATTATCTCTTCTGTCTCACACTCTCTTCTATCATTATCTCAAGCCATTATCTCTTCTCTCTCTAACTCTCACCATTATCTCTTCTGTCTCTCACTCTCCTCTCTTTATCTCTAACCATTATCTCTCCTGTCTCTCACTCTCCTCTCTTTATCTCTAACCATTATCTCTCCTCTCGCTTCACCTCTAACCATTATCTCTCCTTTCCCTCACTCTCCTCTATCTTTACCTCTAACCATTATCTCTTTCTCTCCATTATCTCTTTTTCTCTCACACTCTCTCTCTTCTCTCTCACACTCGCCTCTATCTTCTCCTCTAACCATTCTCTCTTCTCTCTCACACTCTCCTCTATCTTCACCTCTAACCATTCTCTCTTCTCTCTCACACTCTCCTCTATCTTCACCTCTAACCATTCTCTTCTCTCTCACACTCTCCTCTATCTTCTCCTCTAACCATTATCTCTTTCTCTCTCTTTACCTCTAACCATTATCTCTCCTTTCTCTCACTCTCCTCTCGCTCTTTCGCTCTCACTCCCCTTTTCATCAAATCATTGTAAGAAAGGTTCAGCCACATTGTCCAACCTGAAAGTAGCACACACTGTCTGTGGGCAGGGGTCACAGAGCTGTATATATGTGTGTGTGTGTGTGTGTGTGTGTGTGTGTGTGTGTGTGTGTGTGTGCGTGTGTGTGTGTGTGTGTGTTCGTAGGCGCAGTGTAGCTGATAATACAGTTGTTTACCAGAGATCTCTGGGTAAGTCTACTGACAGGAAGTCTCTACCCAGAAAGGAGACACACACAAACACATCTCCACCCAGAGATACCCCAAACACACACACAAACACATCTCCACCCAGAGATACCCCAAACACACACACAAACACATCTCCACCCAGAGATACCCCAAACACACACACAAACACTCACACTCTCACACTCTCACGCACACTAGAGACGGATAGACAGGAAGGAAGAGAGGACAAGGGAACCCTCTAAACGAATCAACAAACACACTACTCTCGCCCACTCACACACACACACACACACACACACACACACACACACACACACACACACACACACACACACACACACACACACACACACACACACACACACACACACACACACACAGTCTCGTACAGCTTGTGGGGGGACACAATTCAGTCTCATTTAAAAATCCTATTTTCCCTAACCTTAACCCTAAACTTAACCCCAAAACCCTAACCTTAACACTAACCCTAACCTTAACCCTTAACCCTAAACTTAACCCCAAAACCCTAACCTTAACACTAACCCTAGCTCTTAACCCTAAACTTAACCCCAAAAACCTAACCTTAACACTAACTCTAGCTCTTAACCCTAAACTTAACCCCAAAAACCTAACCTTAACACTAACCCTAGCTCTTAACCCTAAACTTAACCCCAAAAACCTAACCTTAACACTAGTCCCTAGCTCTTAACCCTAAACTTAACCCCAAAAACCTAACCTTAACACTAACTCTAGCTCTTAACCCTAAACTTAACCCCAAAAACCTAACCTTAACACTAACCCTAGCTCTTAACCCTAAACTTAACCCCAAAAACCTAACCTTAACACTAGTCCCTAGCTCTTAACCCTAAACTTAACCCCAAAAACCTAACCTTAACACTAGTCCCTAGCTCTTAACCCTAAACTTAACCCCAAAAACCTAACCTTAACACTAACCCTAGCTCTTAACCCTAAACTTAACCCCAAAAATCTAACCTTAACACTAACCCTAGCTCTTAACCCTAAACTTAACCCCAAAAACCTAACCTTAACACTAACTCTAGCTCTTAACCCTAAACTTAACCCCAAAAACCTAACCTTAACACTAACCCTAGCTCTTAACCCTAAACTTAACCCCAAAAACCTAACCTTAACACTAACTCTAGCTCTTAACCCTAAACTTAACCCCAAAAACCTAACCTTAACACTAACTCTAGCTCTTAACCCTAAACTTAACCCCAAAAACCTAACCTTAACACTAACCCTAGCTCTTAACCCTAAACTTAACCCCAAAAACCTAACCTTAACACTAACCCTAGCTCTTAACCCTAAACTTAACCCCAAAAACCTAACCTTAACACTAACCCTAGCTCTTAACCCTAAACTTAACCCCAAAAACCTAACCTTAACACTAACCCTAGCTCAAAACCCTAAACTTAACCCCAAAAACCTAACCTTAACACTAACCCTAGCTCAAAACCCTAACCCTTAAAGTAATTCTAATCTTAATCCTAAACCCCGTAGAAATAGCATTTGACCTTGCACCCAGTTGGTAAAATGTTGGTGTATTTACTATTCTGGACTTCTGGTCCCCACAAGAATAGTTAAACATGTCGACACACACACACACACACACACACACACACACACACACACACACACACACACACACACACACACACACACACAAACACACACACACACAATTGCTGCCGTATTTTCCTCAATATCTCTTTCCTTCCTTCCTTCCTTCCCTCCTTTCCCTCCACCTTTCCTTCCTTCCCTCCTTTCCCTCCACCTTTCCTTCCCTCCTTTCCTTCCTTCCCTCCTTTCCCTCCACCTTTCCCTCCCTCCCTCCTTTCCCTCCACCTTTCCTTCATTCCCTCCTTTCCCTCCACCTTTCCTTCCCTCCTTTCCTTCCTTCCCTCCTTTCCCTCCACCTTTCCTTCCTTCCCTCCTTTCCCTCCACCTTCCCCTCCACCTTTCCTTCCCTCTTTTCCTTCCTTCCCTCCTTTCCCTCCACCTTTCCTTCCTTCCCTCCTTTCCCTCCACCTTTCCTTCCCTCCTTTCCTTCCTTCCCTCCTTTCCCTCCACCTTTCCTTCCCTCCTTTCCTTCCTTCCCTCCTTTCCCTCCACCTTTCCTTCCCTCTTTTCCTTCCTTCCCTCTTTTCCCTCCACCTTTCCTTCCTTCCCTCCTTTCCCTCCACCTTTCCTTCCCTTCTTTCCTTCCTTCCCTCCTTTCCCTCCACCTTTCCTTCCCTCCTTTCCTTCCTTCCCTCCTTTCCCTCCACCTTTCCCTCCCTTCTTTCCCTCCCTCCTTTCCCTCCCTCCTTTCCTTCCCTCCCTCCTTTCCTTCCCTCCCTCCTTTCCTTCCTTCCCTCCTTTCCTTCCCTCCACGTTTCCCTCCCTCCTTTCCCTCCCTCCTTTCCTTCCTTCCCTCCTTTCCCTCCCTCCCTCCTTTCTACATCTCTGTCTTGACAAGTTTGACAACTGCTCTCCCCCGGTTTCAGTCCTTTAAGGCCCAAATTAACTTTGTTCTGTATTTTACTGCATATTTGTACAGCTGACGAATCTGTAAAAAAACACAAAAAAAACACTGTAAAAGTGTGAAAACATTTGATCAGTAATGCTGAACAATTATAATAATAATAATTGTAATACGATTAACCAAAATTTTTGGTTACATTTAGTCTGTCCCCCCCCCCCTCGTGAGCATACATTTGAGTCACTAATGCAGAGGGATTTACAGAAGCAATTAGGGTAAAGTGCCTCGCTGAAGGGCACATCAACAGATTTTTAACCTAGTCGGCTCAGGGATTCGAACCAGGGATCTTTCAACTCCAGAAACGTCTAATACATCATTGTGATCTCTACAGGGCTGTTGGCTGGTCGTCATTGACCTTGTGTAGGCTGAAACACTGGTATACACTGATTTATAAGGCCATATTGGGTAAAATACAATTTTATCTTTGTTCTTTATTAGCCAGGTCAGTAAATAAATATAAATTACGGTCCCATTCTGATTTGCTTCTAACAGAACCAAACATTAGAACTGGACACGGTAGAAATAGTTTTAGTTATTCAGCTCCGTGGTCCTGGAATTCTCTCCTGAACATTTTAAAATGTGATGATCAAGTTTCGTTGGTGGAGTTTAAACACTTGATCGATGTATATATCATAGAAGAGTGTAATTGTTTTTAGGACAGCTGTTTTTAATGTAATTAGTTAGTGTAGTTAGTGTTTTTAATGTAATATGTAATTGTTGTACTGTATGTATGGAGCGGCAGGGTAGCCTAGTGGTTAGAGCGTTGGACTAGTAACCGGAAGGTTGCAAATTCAAACCCCTGAGCTGACAAGGTACAAATCTGTCGTTCCGCCCCTGAACAGGCAGTTAACCCACTGTTCCTAGGCCGTCATTGAAAATAAGAATTTGTTCTTAACTGACTTGCCTAGTTAAATAAAAAATAATAAAAATTAATTATATTAAAAAATATATTTAAGAAATATAAAAATATGTGTGTTTAATGTTGTGTTAGTGTATGTAGGTTGTTTTGTCTGAAACGTTGTTCCCCCTGCTGCTATTGGGCCATGTCTCTCTTGGAAAATACACATTATCTCAACGAGAAAAACCTGTGTCAATAAAGGTTAAAAAAAAAATACAGGCCCAACGCCTTAACCTGCCACCCCACCACCCTCAATGTGCTACCTGCCACCCCACCACCCTCAATGTGCTACCTGCCACCCCACCACCCTCAATGTGCTACCTGCCACCCCACCACCCTCAATGTGCTACCTGCCACCCCACCACCCTCAATGTGCTACCTGCCACCCCACCACCCTCAATGTGCTACCTGCCACCCCACCACCCTCAATGTGCTACCTGCCACCCCACCACCCTCAATGTGCTACCTGCCACCCCACCACCCTCAATGTGCTACCTGCCACCCCACCACCCTCAATGTGCTACCTGCCACCCCACCACCCTCAATGTGCTACCTGCCACCCCACCACCCTCAATGTGCTACCTGCCACCCCACCACCCTCAATGTGCTACCTGCCACCCCACCACCCTCAATGTGCTACCTGCCACCCCACCACCCTCAATGTGCTACCTGCCACCCCACCACCCTCAATGTGCTACCTGCCACCCCACCACCCTCAATGTGCTACCTGCCACCCCACCACCCTCAATCAATGTGCTACCTGCCACCCCACCACCCTCAATGTGCTACCTGCCACCCCACCACCCTCAATGTGCTACCTGCCACCCCACCACCCTCAATGTGCTACCTGCCACCCCACCACCCTCAATGTGCTACCTGCCACCCCACCACCCTCAATGTGCTACCTGCCACCCCACCACCCTCAATGTGCTACCTGCCACCCCACCACCCTCAATGTGCTACCTGCCACCCCACCACCCTCAATGTGCTACCTGCCACCCCACCACCCTCAATGTGCTACCTGCCACCCCACCACCCTCAATGTGCTACCTGCCACCCCACCACCCTCAATGTGCTACCTGCCACCC
>NC_060193.1:6767875-6830375 GCF_021184085.1 Oncorhynchus gorbuscha
TCTTCGCACACGTTATGAACTGTAATGTAGAACCATTACGATCCAAACTAACAGAATCAATACGCAGGTGACCAAAGCTAAAGATGAAAACTATATTTTTTGGTTGTACATTTCTCATTTACTTTTATAATTTCAGCGAATATATATATGCATATACATATATATATATATATATATATATATATATATATATATATATATATATATATATATATATATATATATATATATATATATACATATATATATACACACACACACATATAATAATAATAATATATGCCATTTAGCAGACGCTTTTATTTATGCGGTCCATGTCCAATGCCAGATACAATTAAACTACACATATTGTCTTTTGGAAATTAGAATTTTATCTCATTACATAAAATATTTGTAAAAAATACTCAGTGCAGATTGGATTGAATTCCTAAATCACTAATGAACCAAAGGTCATAAGGTCACGGTGAAGGTAAAGGCTACAGATGTATAATATACCTGCCGTAATTCCGTTTTTCGTTCAATTATTCAGAAATCATAGTGGAATGTGTTGTTTCATCACTCACTGCTAATTATTATTATTATTATTATTATACAGATAAATAAAAATCATTGATTAGTGAAAAGGGAACTTACTCTCGTCTCGGGGCTCTGGTCAAGGTTTTAACAGGTTCTCAGATGCCACCTGAATTATGGGGGAAAAGTACGAAATATATATCATTTTATATTATCAAACTATTTTAATATGCATTTTTCAACCTGTGAATCGTTGGGAGAATAACCTCCTTACACTGAAGATAAGGATGTTTAAATCCACCAACAGGCTGCTGCTCCGACATAAGGACTGAGAATAGTGCAAGTTAACCCCCCCAAAAAAAAATCATTACCAAATGTACCATTAAATGAATTAGTGAATTTTGAGGGATAATTTAAGAGTTTACTCAACACCAGCAGTGCCTCACAGCACACAATGAGAACACAATACAATCAAGATGGCACATGAATTGGACACAGACGGAAATACTACTTTCAAACAAACATTACGAGGCAATAATGGAACAAACAGCATCAACAGCCTAACAATAGAACTACATGGGAGACTCCGGCGTGGACAACCGTAAAATAAACACCTATCTACACCCCTAAAATAAACACCCATCTACACCCCTAAAATAAACCCCTAAAATAAACACCCATCTACACCCCTAAAATAAACCCCTAAAATAAACAACCATCTACACCCCTAAAATAAACCCCTAAAATAAACCCCTAAAATAAACACCCATCTACACCCCTAAAATAAACACCCATCTACACCCCTAAAATAAACCCCTAAAATAAACCCCTAAAATAAACCCCTAAAATAAACACCCATCTACACCCCTAAAATAAACACCCATCTACACCCCTAAAATAAACCCCTAAAATAAACACCCATCTACACCCCTAAAATAAACACCCATCTACACCCCTAAAATAAACCCCTAAAATAAACACCCATCTACACCCCTAAAATAAACACCCATCTACACCCCTAAAATAACACCCATCTACACCCCTAAAATAAACACCCATCTACACCCCTAAAATAAACACCCATCTACACCCCTAAAATAAACACCCATCTACACCCCTAAAATAAACACCCATCTACACCCCTAAAATAAACCCCTAAAATAAACACCCATCTACACCCCTAAAATAAACACCCATCTACACCCCTAAAATAAACCCCTAAAATAAACACCCATCTACACCCCTAAAATAAACACCCATCTACACCCCTAAAATAAACACCCATCTACACCCCTAAAATAAACACCCATCTACACCCCTAAAATAAACACCTAAAATAAACACCCATCTACACCCCTAAAATAAACACCCATCTACACCCCTAAAATAAACACCCATCTACACCCCTAAAATAAACACCCATCTACACCCCTAAAATAAACCCCTATCTACACCCGTAAAATCACACTACGGTTAGAATCCTCAGATGATGAATAAATCAGATATCTTTACTAGACTACCCTGGGGGATCTGTACCCTGGGGATCTGTACCCTGGGGATCTGTACCCTGGGGATCTGTACCCTGGGGATCTGTACCCTGGAGATCTGTAACCTGGGGATCTGTACCCTGGGGATCTGTAACCTGGGGATCTGTACCCTGGGGATCTGTACCCTGGGGACATGTAGAGTATCAAACACAGTAGAATGAATCATAAGGATGTTGATGTTTCGACTGCGAGACTGTTTAACTCCTACTACTACGTCTCGTTACGATTCGGCTGCAAGACAACTTAAATCTCCATTTAAATCAATTAAAAATTAAAAATAAACACCCTTATAAAAATCCTTTTGTCGTTGTTTATCCAAAGTTATATGTGTGAAATGAACTGGTTTTGACTATAGAACACAACAAGGCAGGTTGTCACCAGCATCTCATTGAAGGACTCTCTGTTTGTCTGACAATGGGACTAGCTACAATGAGACTTTCCATTTACCTTTCAGTCATCTAGTAGACGCTCTTAGCTCTTAGGTAAGAAACAACCAAAATGTCAGTCATAGTCAGTACACATTTTCAGCATTTGCAACCTCCATTTACACGTGAATTATAATGTCTCAACGATACGAAGAGGCTAAGAATACAACAGAGATGCACACTTACCATTCATCCCTTCATCACGATCACGTCAATGGTAACGCACTGTACGTACGGCATCGCTCTAGTGCATGTGTGTTGTGAGTGTGTCTGTGTGTGGTGGGTGTGTGGTGTGTGTGTGTGTGTGTGTGTGTGTGTGTGTGTGTGTGTGTGTGTGTGTGTGTGTGTGTGTGTGTGTGTGTGTGTGTGTGTGTGTGTGTGTGTGTGTGTGTGTGTGTGTGTGTGTGTGTGTGTGTGTGTGTGTGTGTGTGTGTGTGTGTGTGTGTGTGTGAGTCATAAGAGCGGGTATGGGCCGCTGTCGCTCTCTCGATTCCTCTGATCTCACCTCTGTGTGTGTGTTCTCTGATCTCTCACACACCTCGTCACCCTGGAAACAAAGTGACATTAACACGGAGCAGAGCCACAGAGCAGTGGCCCAGACCTTGAACACAGCTCTCTCTGTCCCTCCCTCACTCTGTCTGTCTCTGTCTCTCTCTCACTCTCTCTCTGTCCCTCCCTCAATCTGTCTGTCTCCGTCCCTCCCTCACTCTGTCTGTCTCTGTCTCTCTGTCCCTCCCTCACTCTGTCTGTCTCTAGCTCTCTGTCCCTCCCTCACTCTGTCTGTCTCTGTCTCTCTCTCACTCTGTCCCTCACTCTCTCTGTCCCTCCCTCACTCTGTCTGTCCCTCCCTCACTCTGTCTGTCCCTCCCTCTCTCTGTCTGTCCCTCCCTCTCTCTGTCTGTCCCTCCCTCTCTCTGTCTGTCTCTGTCTCTCTCTCTCTGTCCCTCCCTCACTCTGTCTGTCTCTGTCTCTCTCTGTCCCTCACTCTCTCTCTCTCTTCCTCCCTCACTCTGTCTGTCTCTGTCTCTCTGTCCCTCCCTCACTCTGTCTGTCTCTGTCTCTCTCTCACTCTGTCTCTCACTCTGTCCCTCCCTCACTGTCTGTCTCTCTCCCTCTCACTCTGTCTCTCACTCTGTTTGTCTCTCACTCTCTCTTCTGTGACCTTTACTTAAAAAATATATATATTTTTTTTAAATACTCTTACTCTTAAAAATACGCAAATTTGTTTATATACATATATATTTCCTCTTAACAGAGAGGTATATTATATATATATATATATATATATATATATTTATATTTATATACCTCTTAACATTAGACCCAATGGTGAAATGTATCTTAGTAAGTTCTAATATCAAAACAACTTTAGAAGCACTGAGACAATGAATAGTTCAGTCTTAAGACGATGATGATGATGATGATGATGAGGATGATGAAGAGTGACACAGTAAAACCGAGAGGCTGTCAATGACTGTGCACCGCTCAGGGGGGTGGTTTCGCACCGACGGGGACTGGGACACGGCGTGTATGTGGGGGTGTTTGGTTAGCGGAATTCACCTCGGCGGCAGGCGATTCTCTCAGACAGCAGGCAAAGAGACAAAAATACTTAAAGCTGAAATATGTCACTTTTTTGGGGGGGGGGACCAAATTCACATAGAAACGTGAGTTATAGATCTGTCATTCTCATTGAAAGCAAGTCTAAGAAGTTAAACAGATGAAAATACTATATTTTTGGTTATGAAAATGGTACAATGATTCTCTACACTCTACACTATTTTAAAGTTGATATGTAAAAGGATTTTAAAGTTATGTAAATTATTTTAAAGTTGATATGTAAATTATTTTAAAGTTTAGAGTACATGGCTTTTAGCTGACACCTTTATCCCGACTTGTCATGCGTGAATACCACAGGTTGGTGGCAGCTTAATGGAGGAAAACGGGCTCGTGGTAAAGACTGGAGTGGAATGGAATGGATTCCATGGCGTGAATACCACAGGTTGGTGGCAGCTTAATGGAGGAAAACGGGCTTGTGGTAAAGACTGGAGTGGAATAGTATGGAATACATCAAACACATGGATTCCATGGCGTGAATACCACAGGTTGGTGGCAGCTTAATGGAGGAAAATGTGCTCGTGGTAAAGACTGGAGTGGAATGGAATGGATTCCATGGCGTGAATACCACAGGTTGGTGGCAGCTTAATGGAGGAAAACGGGCTCGTGGTAAAGACTTGTTCCGTTTCGGTCATTACTATGTCCTCCCCTCAGTAGCCTCCTGTGGTACATACATCAAAACTGGTCCTTCTGTAGCTCAGTTGGTAGAGCATGGCGCTTGTAACGCCAGGGTAGTGGGTTCGATCCCCGGGACCACCCATACGTGGAATGTATGCACACATGACTGTAAGTCGCTTTGGATAAAAGCGTCTGCTAAATGGCATATATATAAACCCGCGACCCTTGGCATTGCGGGCGCCTTGCACTAGTGTTTTTGTCACTGAGAAGACAGCAGACAGTCACCCAGATCACCTTCACTGAAAGAGACAAAGCGACGGCCATTTTGTACAATTTAGGCTGATTTCCAGAGCTGTTTTGTAAAACTCTAAAGACTATTGAGTTGGAACCGTATTGAGGAGTAGCGAACTACAGTACATGTAGTTGAACTTGTTATTTAACTACATTTTGCAGTAGCTTGGTGGTAGTTGAATTCACAATCTCGGTAGTATTTTCAGTAGTAGCACTTGTTTTGCCAACTGCTGGATACACACATTTGATTATTATTACTAAAAACAAATCTGGGTGAAATAAAATTTATTTTTCAGCATCAGACCTAATTCTCATGTGAAACATAGTTTTCTGTGTTTAATAGGTTAGTTAACACCTGGTCTATTCTTTTGTAATTTGTAGTCTAGGACATTTCACAAACTAGCTTGGATGTAGTGAACTACTTTTTTCAAAAAAGTAACTGAAGTTATTAAGTAAATTCTAGATGTTTCTTAATGGTTGCATTAGTGTCGCTTATAACTTCTTCAAGTAAAATTGGTAGCTTGGTAAAATATGATTTCAGAGTATCTTCCCCAACAGTAAAATTGGTAGCTTGGTAAAATATGATTTCAGAGTATCTTCCCCAACAGTAAAATTGGTAGCTTGGTAAAATATGATTTCAGAGTATCTTCCCCAACAGTAAAATTGGTAGCTTGGTAAAATATGATTTCAGAGTATCTTCCCCAACAGTAAAATTGGTAGCTTGGTAAAATATGATTTCAGAGTATCTTCCCCAACAGTGGATTTCAATACATACGATTTAAGATAACTTAACCCGTAAATACTAATGTAAATATGCCAAAAATATACATAGGCCAATGTAATAGCTAATAATAATCCTTAACTTTAATTGAGGTCTTTCAAAGAAAGGATTTGATGGCGGGTGTATTTCTGTCTAGATCATTTCATAAAGCTTTATCGCCAGACAAAGGTTGAATTAAAAATTTTAATAAAAAAAATAATTCACCGACCTCACAGCATCATCATTATGATAAAGATTTGAATAATGCATTTTTAAAAATCTTACAATATTATTTGATAGGTCTTCTTTTTTTTTAACAAGTCAACTTATTGAAATGAATCATTAATAAATGTACATGATAATGAAAATAATGAATAGATTGGATGTGAGGGAATTTAGGGGGTAACCTGGTAATCCTGGTAACCGTGGTAAATTGGGGTTGTCGACGGTAACATAAACCACAGGTTGACGGGCCTTTGTCTAAGTGTGGCTTTGGGAAATTTCTTACACACAAAGCATTACATCTGCCAGCACAGAACACACACACGACTGCATCTCTGTGACTGAACACACACACACACACACACACACACACACACACACACACACACACACACACACACACACACACACACACACACACACACAACTGCATCTACGTGACTGAACACAAACACACACACACACACACGACTGCATCGATGTGACTGAACACACACACACACACACACAACTGCATCGATGTGACTGAACACACACACACACACACACACACACACACACACACACACACACACACACACACACACACACACATTACTACTGCAAGTAAAAGCAAATTTGTATCAAGTTGTGTGACGTAGTAGTATTACACTAGTACAGTAAAATGCACACAAACCCACAACACACAGTATCACACACACACACACACACACAAACACAGAAAGCATTACATCTGCCAGCACAGACACACACACACACACAACACACACACACACACACACACACGACTGCATCTCTGTGACTGAACACACACACACACACACAACACACACACACACTGCATCACACTGAACACACACACACACACACACACACACACACGACACACACACAACACACACACACACACACACACACGACTGCATCTCTGTGACTGAACACACACACACACACACACGACTGCATCTCTGTGACTGAACACACACACACACACACACACACGACTGCATCTCTGTGACTGAACACACACACACACGACTGCATCTCTGTGACTGAACACAAACACACACACACACACACACACACACAACTGCATCTACGTGAATGAACACACACACACACGACTGCATCTCTGTGACTGAACACACACACACACACACACACACACACGACTGCATCTATGTGACTGAACACACACACACACACACACACACACACACACACACACACACACACACACACACACACACACACACACACACACACACACACACACACACACACACACACACACTACTGAACACACACACACATTACTACTGCAAGTAAAAGCACATTTGTATCAAGTTGTGTGACGTAGTAGTACTACACTAGTACAGTAAAGGGGGGTGGGGGGTGGGGGAAAGTACCCATCTAAAACATACGACTTCAGAGCGCACAGGAGACCAGAGGTGGGGGGGGGGGGAGAAGTACCCAATTGTCATACCTGAGTCAAAGTAAAGATACCGGACTAGAAAAAATGAATGAAATAAAAGTGAGTCACACAGTAAAATATTACTTTATACTACTTAAGTAAATGTCAAAATACTTTTACTCAAGTATGAAAACGTTTTTTTTTAAAGTAGAAATAGCTTCACATTCCTTATTATTGGGCACATTTTTCTCATTTTTATATTTCTGTCCAGGAGCACACTCAAAATGAGTACTTTTAGGTGTCAGGGAAAGTATACGGAGTAAAAAAAAAATAAAAAACGTATTCTCTTCAGGAGTAAAAGTAGTCAAAAAAATTATTAAATAGAAAAGTACACAGATATACACAAAATACAAGTTTTTAAATAAGTACTTTACAGCAGCAGGTTGAACAGTCAAAACATCTTGTCTGTGGGTAGTCACCTGTATCGAGGGGGAGGTTTAATAAGGTCATAAGATACCGTCTTGAGATCCCTTCTCTTTCTGACACACTTAATCACACCTGTAAAGCTCCTGTGCCAACAAGGGTTAACGGTAAGTGTGTGGCGTTAGGCCAACGTCTCTCTTCGTAAGACGAAGGCATAGACATATGAATCACACACTTTATTCTGTGTAGGATAAGAGACAAGAGACAGAGTCGGTGTCTGTCAACAGGCAAAATTACTCGGTTCAACTTTCAGTCAGAACAACTTCAAGCAGAAGCGCCCTGCTTTCTCCGACACGAAAACAGCACTATTCACCGGAACACGGATTCAAAAATCAGCCCTTTTTTCACATTCAAATTCAAACTCCAACAGTTCAACATTTCATAAATAACTGAGGTAAAAAATAAAAATAAAAAAATTTAAAAGTGAATCTAAACAAAGGAGAACAAAAACAACTGATCAGATCTTACCCTCAACCCTGATCTAACGGATCAGATCTTACCCTCAACCCTGATCTAACGGATCAGATCTTACCCTCAACCCTGATCAGATCTTACCCTCAACCCTGATCAGAACTTACCCTCAACCCTGATCAGATCTCACCCTCAACCCTGATCAGATCTTACCCTCAACCCTGATCTAACGGATCAGATCTTACCCTCAACCCTGATCAGATCTTACCCTCAACCCTGATCAGAACCCTGATCAGATCTTACCTCAACCCTGATCTAACCGATCAGAACTTATCCCTCAACCCTGATCAGATCTTACCCTCAACCCTGATCAGATCTTACCCTCAACCCTGATCAGATCTTACCCTCAACCCTGATCTAACGGATCAGATCTTACCCTCAACCCTGATCAGATCTTACCCTCAACCCTGATCAGATCTTACCCTTCAACCCTGATCAGATCTTACCCTCAACCCTGATCAGATCTTACCCTCAACCCTGGCCTAACATATTATCATATTTGTTCAGCACCAGCTAAAACTCACACCGTACATTCCATTTTGCTATTTCTCTGTGGTGTAAAACATCTTTACTGCATTGTCCCTCTGCTCACTGTGTAAAAGTTGTGTTAATCAGTATCTTACTCTGGCCTGTTGTAGTCTGGCCTCTGTTTTAGCCTCCTCCTAAACAAAGAGGAAGGTCAACAGGACAGCTGGTCCCAACAGCAGTTTATCCAGCGAGACAGAAATGTCTGCGTTCAGGGTTTCAGGGTCTGTACTCAGCTTGACTTTAGCCTGCTGTGGAAGACCCAGGTCTGGGAAGAGGAGGAGAAATCCTGTCAGTATTGTAATGTAAAGCTTGATGAAGATTTTTAATCATGCTTTCTTTTTCTTCTTCTGTGAGATTTGATTGATTTTCAAGATATACTCACACGTCTCATTTGGAAAAGACAAATATGTTATGAAGATGGCGCCGACGTTTTGAGTCCTTAGGAAACTACGCAGCGAAAGCGTTTCGCGACACTCGCATTAACATCTGCTAAGCATGTGTATGTGACCAATAACATCTGCTAAGCATGTGTATGTGACCAATAACATCTGCTAAGCATGTGTATGTGACCAATCAAACTTGATTTGATATTAAAATAAAATCCAAATACCTGGGTAGTTGAGGGCCAGGTGGTTGAGGGCCAGGTGGTTGAGGGCCAGGTGGTTGAGGGCCAGGTGTAGGGTGGTTGAGGGCCAGGTGTAGGGTGGTTGAGGGCCAGGTGGTTGAGGGCCAGGTGAGGGCCAGGTGGGGTTGAGGGCCAGGTGTAGGGTGGTTGAGGGCCAGGGTGGTTGAGGGCCAGGTGTGGGTGGCCAGGGCCAGGTGGTTGAGGGTGGTTGAGGGCCAGGTGTAGGGTGGTTGAGGGCCAGGTGGTTGAGGGCCAGGTGGTTGAGGGCCAGGTGTAGGGTGGTTGAGGGCCAGGTGTAGGGTGGTTGAGGGCCAGGTGGTTGAGGGCCAGGTGGTTGAGGGCCAGGTGTAGGGGTGGTTGAGGGCCAGGTGGGGTGGTTGAGGGCCAGGTGTAGGGTGGTTGAGGGCCAGGTGTAGGGTGGTTGAGGGCCAGGTGTAGGGTGGTTGGGGCCAGGTGTAGGGTGGTTGAGGGCCAGGTGTAGGGTGGTTGAGGGGGCCAGGTGTAGGGTGGTTGAGGGCCAGGTGTAGGGTGGTTGAGGGCCAGGTGTAGGGTGGTTGAGGGCCAGGTGTAGGGTGGTTGAGGGCCAGGTGTAGGGTGGTTGAGGGCCAGGTGTAGGGTGGTTGAGGGCCAGGTGGTTGAGGGCCAGGTGTAGGGTGGTTGAGGGCCAGGTGTAGGGTGGTTGAGGGCCAGGTGTAGGGTGGTTGAGGGCCAGGTGTAGGGTGGTTGAGGGCCAGGTGTAGGGTGGTTGAGGGCCAGGTGGTTGAGGGCCAGGTGTAGGGTGGTTGAGGGCCAGGTGTAGGGTGGTTGAGGGCCAGGTGGTTGAGGGCCAGGTGTAGGGTGGTTGAGGGCCAGGTGTAGGGTGGTTGAGGGCCAGGTGTAGGGTGGTTGAGGGCCAGGTGTAGGGTGGTTGAGGGCCAGGTGTAGGGTGGTTGTTGGTGGTGAGGGCCAGGTGTAGGGTGGTTGAGGGCCAGGTGTAGGGTGGTTGAGGGCCAGGTGTAGGGTGGTTGAGGGCCAGGTGTAGGGTGGTTGAGGGCCAGGTGTAGGGTGGTTGAGGGCCAGGTGTAGGGTGGTTGAGGGCCAGGTGGGGTGGTTGAGGGCCAGGTGTAGGGTGGTTGAGGGCCAGGTGTAGGGTGGTTGAGGGCCAGGTGGTTGAGGGCCAGGTGTAGGGTGGTTGAGGGCCAGGTGTAGGGTGGTTGAGGGCCAGGTGTAGGGTGGTTGAGGGCCAGGTGTAGGGTGGTTGAGGGCCAGGGTGTAGGGGTGGTTGAGGGCCAGGTGTAGGGTGGTTGAGGGCCAGGTGTAGGGTGGTTGGGTGGTTGAGGGCCAGGTGTAGGGTGGTTGAGGGCCAGGTGGTAGGGCCAGGTGTGGTTGAGGGCCAGGTGTAGGGTGGTTGAGGGCCAGGTGTAGGGTGGTTGAGGGCCAGGTGTAGGGTGGTTGAGGGCCAGGTGTAGGGTGGTTGAGGGCCAGGTGTAGGGTGGTTGAGGGCCAGGTGTAGGGTGGTTGAGGGCCAGGTGTAGGGTGGTTGAGGGCCAGGTGTAGGGTGGTTGAGGGCCAGGTGTAGGGTGGTTGAGGGCCAGGTGTAGGGTGGTTGAGGGCCAGGTGTAGGGTGGTTGAGGGCCAGGTGTAGGGTGGTTGAGGGCCAGGTGTAGGGTGGTTGAGGGCCAGGTGTAGGGTGGTTGAGGGCCAGGTGTTGAGGGCCAGGTGTAGGGTGGTTGAGGGCCAGGTGTAGGGTGGTTGAGGGCCAGGTGTAGGGTGGTTGAGGGCCAGGTGTAGGGTGGTTGAGGGCCAGGTGTAGGGTGGTTGAGGGCCAGGTGTAGGGTGGTTGAGGGCCAGGTGTAGGGTGGTTGAGGGCCAGGTTGGTTGAGGGCCAGGTGTAGGGGTGGTTGAGGGCCAGGTGGTAGGGCCAGGTGTAGGGTGGTTGAGGGCCAGGTGTAGGGTGGTTGAGGGCCAGGTGTAGGGTGGTTGAGGGCCAGGTGTAGGGTGGTTGAGGGCCAGGTGTAGGGTGGTTGAGGGCCAGGTGTAGGGTGGTTGAGGGCCAGGTGTAGGGTGGTTGAGGGCCAGGTGTAGGGTGGTTGAGGGCCAGGTGGTTGAGGGCCAGGTGTAGGGTGGTTGAGGGCCAGGTGTAGGGTGGTTGAGGGCCAGGTGTAGGGTGGTTGAGGGCCAGGTGGTTGAGGGCCAGGTGGTTGAGGGCCAGGTGTAGGGTGGTTGAGGGCCCAGGTGTAGGGTGGTTGAGGGCCAGGTGTAGGGTGGTTGAGGGCCAGGTGTAGGGTGGTTGAGGGCCAGGTGTAGGGTGGTTGAGGGCCAGGTGTAGGGTGGTTGAGGGCCAGGTGTAGGGTGGTTGAGGGCCAGGTGTAGGGTGGTTGAGGGCCAGGTGTAGGGTGGTTGAGGGCCAGGTGGGGTGGTTGAGGGCCAGGTAGGGTGGTTGAGGGGTGGTTGAGGGCCAGGTGTAGGGTGGTTGAGGGCCAGGTGTAGGGTGGTTGAGGGCCAGGTGTAGGGTGGTTGAGGGCCAGGTGTAGGGTGGTTGAGGGCCAGGTGTAGGGTGGTTGAGGGCCAGGTGTAGGGTGGTTGAGGGCCAGGTGTAGGGTGGTTGAGGGCCAGGTGGTTGAGGGCCAGGTGTAGGGTGGTTGAGGGCCAGGTGGTTGAGGGCCAGGTGTAGGGTGGTTGAGGGCCAGGTGTAGGGTGGTTGAGGGCCAGGGGTGGTTGAGGGCCAGGTGGTGGTTGAGGGCCAGGTGTAGGGTGGTTGAGGGCCAGGTGTAGGGTGGTTGAGGGCCAGGTGTAGGGTGGTTGAGGGCCAGGTATAGGGTGGTTGAGGGCCAGGTGTAGGGTGGTTGAGGGCCAGGTGTAGGGTGGTTGAGGGCCAGGTGTAGGGTGGTTGAGGGCCAGTTGTAGGGTGGTTGAGGGCCAGTTGTAGGGTGGTTGAGGGCCAGGTGTAGGGTGGTTGAGGGCCAGTTGTAGGGTGGTTGAGGGCCAGGTGTAGGGTGGTTGAGGGCCAGGTGTAGGGTGGTTGAGGGCCAGGTATAGGGTGGTTGAGGGCCAGGTGTAGGGTGGTTGAGGGCCAGGTGTAGGGTGGTTGAGGGCCAGGTGTAGGGTGGTTGAGGGCCAGGTGGTTGAGGGCCAGTTGTAGGGTGGTTGAGGGCCAGGTGGTTGAGGGCCAGTTGTAGGGTGGTTGAGGGCCAGGTGTAGGGTGGTTGAGGGCCAGGTATAGGGTGGTTGAGGGCCAGGTGTAGGGTGGTTGAGGGCCAGGTGTAGGGTGGTTGAGGGCCAGGTGTAGGGTGGTTGAGGGCCAGGTGTAGGGTGGTTGAGGGCCAGGTGTAGGGTGGTTGAGGGCCAGGTGTAGGGTGGTTGAGGGCCAGGTATAGGGTGGTTGAGGGCCAGGTGGTTGAGGGCCAGGTGTAGGGTGGTTGAGGGCCAGGTGTAGGGTGGTTGAGGGCCAGGTGTAGGGTGGTTGAGGGCCAGGTGTAGGGTGGTTGAGGGCCAGGTGTAGGGTGGTTGAGGGCCAGGTGTAGGGTGGTTGAGGGCCAGGTGTAGGGTGGTTGAGGGCCAGGTGTAGGGTGGTTGAGGGCCAGGTGTAGGGTGGTTGAGGGCCAGGTGTAGGGTGGTTGAGGGCCAGGTGTAGGGTGGTTGAGGGCCAGGTGTAGGGTGGTTGAGGGCCAGGTGTAGGGTGGTTGAGGGCCAGGTGTAGGGTGGTTGAGGGCCAGGTGTAGGGTGGTTGAGGGCCAGGTGTAGGGTGGTTGAGGGCCAGGTGTAGGGTGGTTGAGGGCCAGGTGTAGGGTGGTTGAGGGCCAGGTGTAGGGTGGTTGAGGGCCAGGTGTAGGGTGGTTGAGGGCCAGGTGTAGGGTGGTTGAGGGCCAGGTGTAGGGTGGTTGAGGGCCAGGTGTAGGGTGGTTGAGGGCCAGGTGTAGGGTGGTTGAGGGCCAGGTGTAGGGTGGTTGAGGGCCAGGTGTAGGGTGGTTGAGGGCCAGGTGTAGGGTGGTTGAGGGCCAGGTGTAGGGTGGTTGAGGGCCAGGTGTAGGGTGGTTGAGGGCCAGGTGTAGGGTGGTTGAGGGCCAGGTGTAGGGTGGTTGAGGGCCAGGTGTAGGGTGGTTGAGGGCCAGGTGTAGGGTGGTTGAGGGCCAGGTGTAGGGTGGTTGAGGGCCAGGTGTAGGGTGGTTGAGGGCCAGGTGTAGGGTGGTTGAGGGCCAGGTGGGTGGTTGAGGGCCAGGTAGGTATAGGATGGTTGAGGGCCAGGTGTAGGGTGGTTGAGGGCCAGGTGTAGGGTGGTTGAGGGCCAGGTATAGGGTGGTTGAGGGCCAGGTATAGGGTGGTTGAGGGCCAGGTGTAGGGTGGTTGAGGGCCAGGTGTAGGGTGGTTGAGGGCCAGGTATAGGGTGGTTGAGGGCCAGGTGGTTGAGGGCCAGGTATAGGGTGGTTGAGGGCCAGGTGTAGGGTGGTTGAGGGCCAGGTGGTTGAGGGCCAGGTATAGGGTGGTTGAGGGCCAGGTGTAGGGTGGTTGAGGGCCAGGTGTAGGGTGGTTGAGGGCCAGGTGGTTGGTTGAGGGCCAGGTGTAGGGTGGTTGAGGGCCAGGTGTAGGGTGGTTGAGGGCCAGGTGTAGGGTGGTTGAGGGCCAGGTGTAGGGTGGTTGAGGGCCAGGTGGTTGAGGGTGGTTGAGGGCCAGGTATAGGGTGGTTGAGGGCCAGGTGTTGAGGGTGGTTGAGGGCCAGGTGTAGGGTGGTTGAGGGCCAGGTGTAGGGTGGTTGAGGGCCAGGTATAGGGTGGTTGAGGGCCAGGTATAGGGTGGTTGAGGGCCAGGTATAGGGTGGTTGAGGGCCAGGTATAGGGTGGTTGAGGGCCAGGTATAGGGTGGTTGAGGGCCAGGTGGTTGAGGGCCAGGTGTAGGGTGGTTGAGGGCCAGGTATAGGGTGGTTGAGGGCCAGGTATAGGGTGGTTGAGGGCCAGGTGTAGGGTGGTTGAGGGCCAGGTATAGGGTGGTTGAGGGCCAGGTGTAGGGTGGTTGAGGGCCAGGTGTAGGGTGGTTGAGGGCCAGGTATAGGGTGGTTGAGGGCCAGGTATAGGGTGGTTGAGGGCCAGGTGTAGGGTGGTTGAGGGCCAGGTGTAGGGTGGTTGAGGGCCAGGTATAGGGTGGTTGAGGGCCAGGTATAGGGTGGTTGAGGGCCAGGTATAGGGTGGTTGAGGGCCAGGTGTAGGGTGGTTGAGGGCCAGGTGTAGGGTGGTTGAGGGCCAGGTATAGGGTGGTTGAGGGCCAGGTATAGGTGGTTGAGGGCCAGGTATAGGGTGGTTGAGGGCCAGGTGGGTGGTTGAGGGCCAGGTGTAGGGTGGTTGAGGGCCAGGTGTAGGGTGGTTGAGGGCCAGGTGTAGGGTGGTTGAGGGCCAGGTGGGTGGTTGAGGGCCAGGTGTAGGGTGGTTGAGGGCCAGGTATAGGGTGGTTGAGGGCCAGGTGTAGGGTGGTTGAGGGCCAGGTGTAGGGTGGTTGAGGGCCAGGTGTAGGGTGGTTGAGGGCCAGGTGTAGGGTGGTTGAGGGCCAGGTGTAGGGTGGTTGAGGGCCAGGTGTGGTGGTTGAGGGCCAGGTGTGGTTGAGGGTGGTGGTTGAGGGCCAGGTGTAGGGTGGTTGAGGGCCAGGTATAGGGTGGTTGAGGGCCAGGTGTAGGGTGGTTGAGGGCCAGGTGTAGGGTGGTTGAGGGCCAGGTGTAGGGTGGTTGAGGGCCAGGTGTAGGGTGGTTGAGGGCCAGGTGTAGGGTGGTTGAGGGCCAGGTGTAGGGTGGTTGAGGGCCAGGTATAGGGTGGTTGAGGGCCAGGTGTAGGGTGGTTGAGGGCCAGGTGTAGGGTGGTTGAGGGCCAGGTGTAGGGTGGTTGAGGGCCAGGTGTAGGGTGGTTGAGGGCCAGGTGGTTGAGGGCCAGGTGGTTGAGGGCCAGGTGGTTGAGGGCCAGGTGTAGGGTGGTTGAGGGCCAGGTATAGGGTGGTTGAGGGCCAGGTGTAGGGTGGTTGAGGGCCAGGTGTAGGGTGGTTGAGGGCCAGGTGTAGGGTGGTTGAGGGCCAGGTGTAGGGTGGTTGAGGGCCAGGTGTAGGGTGGTTGAGGGCCAGGTGTAGGGTGGTTGAGGGCCAGGTATAGGGTGGTTGAGGGCCAGGTAGGGTGGTTGAGGGCCAGGTGGTTGAGGGCCAGGTGTAGGGTGGTTGAGGGCCAGGTGTAGGGTGGTTGAGGGCCAGGTATAGGGTGGTTGAGGGCCAGGTGTAGGGTGGTTGAGGGCCAGGTGTAGGGCCAGGTGTAGGGTGGTTGAGGGTGGTTGAGGGCCAGGTGTAGGGTAGTTGAGGGCCAGGTGGTTGAGGGCCAGGTATAGGGTGGTTGAGGGCCAGGTATAGGGTGGTTGAGGGCCAGGTATAGGGTGGTTGAGGGCCAGGTATAGGGTAGTTGAGGGCCAGGTGGTTGAGGGCCAGGTGTAGGGTGGTTGAGGGCCAGGTATAGGGTGGTTGAGGGCCAGGTGTAGGGTGGTTGAGGGCCAGGTATAGGGTGGTTGAGGGCCAGGTGGGTTTGAGGGCCAGGTGGTTTGAGGGCCAGGTGTAGGGTGGTTGAGGGCCAGGTTGAGGGCCAGGTATAGGGTGGTTGAGGGCCAGGTGTAGGGTGGTTGAGGGCCAGGTGGTTGAGGGCCAGGTTTAGGGTGGTTGAGGGCCAGGTGTAGGGTGGTTGAGGGCCAGGTGTAGGGTGGTTGAGGGCCAGGTGGTTGAGGGCCAGGTGTAGGGTGGTTGAGGGCCAGGTATAGGGTGGTTGAGGGCCAGGTATAGGGTGGTTGAGGGCCAGGTATAGGGTGGTTGAGGGCCAGGTGGGGTTTGAGGGCCAGGTGTGGTTTGAGGGCCAGGTGTAGGGTGGTTGAGGGCCAGGTATAGGGTGGTTGAGGGCCAGGTGGGTGGTTGAGGGCCAGGTATAGGGTGGTTGAGGGCCAGGTATAGGGTAGTTGAGGGCCAGGTGGTTGAGGGCCAGGTGTGGGTGGTTGAGGGCCAGGTATAGGGTGGTTGAGGGCCAGGTAGAGGGTAGTTGAGGGCCAGGTATAGGGTAGTTGAGGGCCAGGTGGTTGAGGGCCAGGTGTAGGGTGGTTGAGGGCCAGGTGGTTGAGGGCCAGGTGTAGGGTGGTTGAGGGCCAGGTGTAGGGTGGTTGAGGGCCAGGTGGTTGAGGGCCAGGTGTAGGGTGGTTGAGGGCCAGGTGGTTGAGGGCCAGGTGTAGGGTGGTTGAGGGCCAGGTGTAGGGTGGTTGAGGGCCAGGTGTAGGGTGGTTGAGGGCCAGGTGTAGGGTGGTTGAGGGCCAGGTGTAGGGTGGTTGAGGGCCAGGTGGTTGAGGGCCAGGTGTAGGGTGGTTGAGGGCCAGGTGGTTGAGGGCCAGGTGTAGGGTGGTTGAGGGCCAGGTGTAGGGTGGTTGAGGGCCAGGTGTAGGGTGGTTGAGGGCCAGGTGTAGGGTGGTTGAGGGCCAGGTATAGGGTGGTTGAGGGCCAGGTGTAGGGTGGTTGAGGGCCAGGTGTAGGGTGGTTGAGGGCCAGGTGTAGGGTGGTTGAGGGCCAGGTGTAGGGTGGTTGAGGGCCAGGTGTAGGGTGGTTGAGGGCCAGGTGTAGGGTGGTTGAGGGCCAGGTATAGGGTGGTTGAGGGCCAGGTGTAGGGTGGTTGAGGGCCAGGTGTAGGGTGGTTGAGGGCCAGGTATAGGGTGGTTGAGGGCCAGGTGTAGGGTGGTTGAGGGCCAGGTGTAGGGTGGTTGAGGGCCAGGTGTAGGGTGGTTGAGGGCCAGGTGGTTGAGGGCCAGTTGTAGGGTGGTTGAGGGCCAGGTGTAGGGTGGTTGAGGGCCAGGTATAGGGTGGTTGAGGGCCAGGTATAGGGTGGTTGAGGGCCAGGTATAGGGTGGTTGAGGGCCAGGTATAGGGTGGTTGAGGGCCAGGTATAGGGTGGTTGAGGGCCAGGTGTAGGGTGGTTGAGGGCCAGGTGTAGGGTGGTTGAGGGCCAGGTGTAGGGTGGTTGAGGGCCAGGTGGTTGAGGGCCAGGTGTAGGGTGGTTGAGGGCCAGGTTGTAGGGTGGTTGAGGGCCAGTTGTAGGGTGGTTGAGGGCCAGTTGTAGGGTGGTTGAGGGCCAGGTGTAGGGTGGTTGAGGGCCAGGTGGTTGAGGGCCAGGGTGGTTGAGAGCCAGGTGTAGGGTGGTTGAGGGCCAGTTGTAGGGTGGTTGAGGGCCAGGTGTAGGGTGGTTGAGGGCCAGGTATAGGGTGGTTGAGGGCCAGGTGTAGGGTGGTTGAGGGCCAGGTGTAGGGTGGTTGAGGGCCAGGTGTAGGGTGGTTGAGGGCCAGGTGGTTGAGGGCCAGTTGTAGGGTGGTTGAGGGCCAGGTGTAGGGTGGTTGAGGGCCAGGTATAGGGTGGTTGAGGGCCAGGTATAGGGTGGTTGAGGGCCAGGTATAGGGTGGTTGAGGGCCAGGTATAGGGTGGTTGAGGGCCAGGTATAGGGTGGTTGAGGGCCAGGTGTAGGGTGGTTGAGGGCCAGGTGTAGGGTGGTTGAGGGCCAGGTGTAGGGTGGTTGAGGGCCAGGTGGTTGAGGGCCAGGTGTAGGGTGGTTGAGGGCCAGTTGTAGGGTGGTTGAGGGCCAGTTGTAGGGTGGTTGAGGGCCAGTTGTAGGGTGGTTGAGGGCCAGGTGTAGGGTGGTTGAGGGCCAGGTGTAGGGTGGTTGAGAGCCAGGTGTAGGGTGGTTGAGGGCCAGTTGTAGGGTGGTTGAGGGCCAGTTGTACGGTGGTTGAGGTCCAGGTATAGGGTGGTTGAGGGCCAGGTATAGGGTGGTTGAGGGCCAGGTGTAGGGTGGTTGAGGGCCAGGTGTAGGGTGGTTGAGGGCCAGTTGTAGGGTGGTTGAGGGTCAGGTATAGGGTGGTTGAGGGCCAGGTATAGGGTGGTTGAGGGCCAGGTATAGGGTGGTTGAGGGCCAGGTGTAGGGTGGTTGAGGGCCAGGTATAGGGTGGTTGAGGGCCAGGTATAGGGTGGTTGAGGGCCAGGTATAGGGTGGTTGAGGGCCAGTTGTAGGGTGGTTGAGGGCCAGGTATAGGGTGGTTGAGGGCCAGGTATAGGGTGGCAGGGGTGGAGCCCCAGTTGACCGCCGTCACGTATCTCTCGCTCTGGTCCCACAAAAAACCAGGGAAAGCCAGGGATGAGGAGGAGGGAAGTTGTCCCCGTGAAGGAGGGAGCGTTCCTCACCCCTCACGGCAGAGAGGGTCTTAAACCACGAACAAGTCTTCTGGGCCTGAACAGAAGAGAGACCAAGAACATCGTCTGTTGGGGGGTTTGGATCCTAATCTGCATTTTGTCGGATTACATCTTGATTGAAGTACACGAGACCAACAGTCCTCTATAACGGGCTCCCGAGTGGCGCAGTGGCATCTCAGTGCTCGAGAAGTCACTATGGATCCTGGTTCGATTCCAGGCTGTATCACAACATGAACACAGACAGACTAGCCAATGGAGACGCTTCATGAACACAGACCGACTACCACAGTACTCCTGGATAGCCAAGGGAGACTCTTCATGAACACAGACCGACTACCACAGTACTCCTGGATAGCCAAGGGAGACTCTTCATGAACACAGACCGACTACCACAGTACTCCTGGATAGCCAAGGGAGACTCTTCATGAACACAGACCGACTACCACAGTACCCCTGAATAGCCAAGGGAGACTCTTCATGAACACAGACCGACTACCACAGTACTCCTGAATAGCCAATGGAGACGCTTCATGAACACAGACCGACTACCACAGTACCCCTGAATAGCCAATGGAGACGCTTCATGAACACAGACCGACTACCACAGTACCCCTGAATAGCCAAGGGAGACTCTTCATGAACACAGACCGACTACCACAGTACTCCTGGATAGCCAAGGGAGGGCACTACTCTGTGGTCCTTCTGTAGCTCAGTTGGTAGAGCATGGCGCTTGTAACGCCAGGGTAGTGGGTTCGATCCCCGGGACCACCCATACATAGTATGTATGCACACATGACTGTAAGTCGCTTTGGATAAAAGCGTCTGCTAAATGGCATATATTATTATTTATTATTATTATACCGTGCCACTGCAGGGTCTCCATTTCACCACCAGGTGGCAGAAAGCCTCCAGACAAGACAGACCATGCATTTCCCCCTTTCCCTGGTTCCCCAGTCTGCATTGAGCTCTGATCCAACTAAAGCCGTCTGGCCTCCGGTTCAGAGGCTGGTTCTGACCACACTGATCAAAACAACTGGGCCACGACCCAGGCATTAAAGCAGATGGACAGGAAAAGTAATTTTTAAAGACTGTGTGTGTGTGTGTGTGTGTGTATGTGTGTGTGTGTGTGTGTGTGTGTGTGTGTGTGTGTGTGTGTGTGTGTGTGTGTGTGTGTGTGTGTGTGTGTGTGTGTGTGTGTGTGTGTGTGTGTGTGTGTGTGTGTGTGTGTGTGTGTGTGTGTGTGTGTGTGTGTGTGTGTGTGTGTGTGTGTGTGTGTGTGTGTGTGTGTGTTAGAAAAGTAGCTGTGTATTTTCCCCGTATCCGTTTGTTTGAAAGAGTCTTTATACTCGCTGCAACGTCTCCGTGTTTGACCTCCAGTGACGCTTTTGACATCTAGTTCCCCGTTTGACCTAAAAGTTACCTCTTCTTCACATCATTTTCTGTACTGTTGTCCTGGAGGACACCCTGGACCTTGGACCAATCAGGAGAGGAGCTGGCAGCAGCGAGGCCGGACACCTGCACGCCATCTACACCCATACCCAGCCTGTGTTTAGCAGCAGACTGGAGAGTGAATTAAGAATTGTATTAAGACAAATTTCACATACAGGAGTTGCCTCAGCCATTAGAGTAGAACATGACAGAGATGGTTGTTATTAACAGACAGTCACATAGAGTGACAGAAGAGATAATAAAGGGTATTCGTTTAAAACAGAGATGGTTGCTAACAGACAGTCACACAGAGTGAGAGAAGAGATAATAAAGGGTATTCATTTAAAACAGAGATGGTTGTTATTAACAGACAGTCACACAGAGTGAGAGAAGAGATAATAAAGGGTATTCATTTAAAACAGAGATGGTTGTTATTAACAGACAGTCACACAGAGTGAGAGAAGAGATAATAAAGGGTATTCGTTTAAAACAGAGATGGTTGTTAACAGACAGTCACACAGAGTGAGAGAAGAGATAATAAAGGGAATTCATTTAAAACAGAGATGGTTGTTATTAACAGACAGTCACACAGAGTGAGAGAAGAGATAATAAAGGGTATTAGTTTAAAACAGAGATGGTTGTTAACAGACAGTCACACAGAGTGAGAGAAGAGATAATAAAGGGTATTCATTTAAAACAGAGATGGTTGTTATTAACAGACAGTCACACAGAGTGAGAGAAGAGATAATAAAGGGTATTCGTTTAAAACAGAGATGGTTGTTAACAGACAATCACACAGAGTGAGAGAAGAGATAATAAAGGGTATTCATTTAAAACAGAGATGGTTGTTATTAACAGACAGTCACACAGAGTGAGAGAAGAGATAATAAAGGGTATTCGTTTAAAACAGAGATGGTTGCTAACAGACAGTCACACAGAGTGAGAGAAGAGATAATAAAGGGTATTCATTTAAAACAGAGATGGTTGTTATTAACAGACAGTCACACAGAGTGAGAGAAGAGATAATAAAGGGTATTCGTTTAAAACAGAGATGGTTGCTAACAGACAGTCACACAGAGTGAGAGAAGAGATAATAAAGGGTATTCATTTAAAACAGAGATGGTTGTTATTAACAGACAGTCACACAGAGTGAGAGAAGAGATAATAAAGGGTATTCATTTAAAACAGAGATGGTTGTTATTAACAGACAGTCACACAGAGTGAGAGAAGAGATAATAAAGGGTATTCATTTAAAACAGAGAGGTACCACCAGAGGACAGAGAAAATATTTTTTTAAATGCCACAGATCACTTTTCTGTCACACACACAGTCTCACCCCGAGATTGTCCAGTACTTCAGGCAGGAGGTCAGGACTTAACCAGGGGTCAACTCCAGGGTTAGGGGTCAGGTTCAACACCACAGAGATACCTGACCGACAGAAACACAAGTTCTTCAGTATGGAGGAGATCAATTATTAAGATATCCAGATCCATTATCTACTATAATACACTAATACTATAATAATACTATAACACTATAATACACTATAATGCTATAATACATTATAATACTATAATACACTATAATACACTATAATACACTATAATGCACTATAATACACTATAATACACTATAATACTCTATAATACACTATAATGCACTATAATACACTATAATGCACTATAATACTATAATACACTATAATACTATAATACACTATAATACTATAATACATTATAATACACTATAATACTATAATACATTATAATACTATAATACACTATAATACACTATAATACTATAATACACTATAATACTATAATACTATAATACACTATAATACACTATACATTTAACATTTACATCTAAGTCATTTAGCAGACGCTCTTATCCAGAGCGACTTACAAATTGGTGCATTCACCTTATGACATCCAGTGGAACAGTCACTTTACAATAGTGCATCTAAATCTTAAAGGGGGGGGGTGAGAAGGATTACTTATCCTATCCTAGGTATTCCTTAAAGAGGTGGGGTTTCAGGTGTCTCCGGAACGTGGTGATTGACTCCGCTGTCCTGGCGTCGTGAGGGAGTTTGTTCCACCATTGGGGGGCCAGAGCAGCGAACAGTTTTGACTGGGCTGAGCGGGAACTGTACTTCCTCAGTGGTAGGGAAGCGAGCAGGCCAGAGGTGGATGAACGCAGTGCCCTTGTTTGGGTGTAGGGCCTGATCAGAGCCTGGAGGTACTGAGGTGCCGTTCCCCTCACAGCTCCGTAGGCAAGCACCATGGTCTTGTAGCGGATGCGAGCTTCAACTGGAAGCAAATGGAGAGAGCGGAGGAGCGGGGTGACGTGAGAGAACTTGGGAAGGTTGCACACCAGACGGGCTGCGGCGTTCTGGATGAGTTGTAGGGGTTTAATGGCACAGGCAGGGAGCCCAGCCAACAGCGAGTTGCAGTAATCCAGACGGGAGATGACAAGTGCCTGGATTAGGACCTGCGCCGCTTCCTGTGTGAGGCAGGGTCGTACTCTGCGGATGTTGTAGAGCATGAACCTACAGGAACGGGCCACCGCCTTGATGTTAGTTGAGAACGACAGGGTGTTGTCTAGGATCACGCCAAGGTTCTTAGCGCTCTGGGAGGAGGACACAATGGAGTTGTCAACCGTGATGGCGAGATCATGGAACGGGCAGTCCTTCCCCGGGAGGAAGAGCAGCTCCGTCTTGCCGAGGTTCAGCTTGAGGTGGTGATCCGTCATCCACACTGATATGTCTGCCAGACATGCAGAGATGCGATTCGCCACCTGGTCATCAGAAAGGGGAAAGGAGAAGATTAATTGTGTGTCGTCTGCATAGCAATGATAGGAGAGACCATGTGAGGTTATGACAGAGCCAAGTGACTTGGTGTATAGCGAGAATAGGAGAGGGCCTAGAACAGAGCCCTGGGGGACACCAGTGGTGAGAGCGCGTGGTGAGGAGACAGATTCTCACCACGCCACCTGGTAGGAGCGACCTGTCAGGTAGGACGCAATCCAAGCATGGGCCGCGCCGGAGATGCCCAACTCGGAGAGGGTGGAGAGGAGGATCTGATGGTTCATAGTATCGAAGGCAGCCGATAGGTCTAGAAGGATGAGAGCAGAGGAGAGAGAGTTAGCTTTAGCGGTGTGGAGCGCCTCCGTGATACAGAGAAGAGCAGTCTCAGTTGAATGACTAGTCTTGAAACCTGACTGATTTGGATCAAGAAGGTCATTCAGAGAGAGATAACGGGAGAGCTGGCCAAGGACGGCACGTTCAAGAGTTTTGGAGAGAAAAGAAAGAAGGGATACTGGTCTGTAGTTGTTGACATCGGAGGGATCGAGTATAGGTTTTTTCAGAAGGGGTGCAACTCTCGCTCTCTTGAAGACGGAAGGGACGTAGCCAGCGGTCAGGGATGAGTTGATGAGCAAGGTGAGGTAAGGGAGAAGGTCTCCGGAAATGGTCTGGAGAAGAGAGGAGGGGATAGGGTCAAACGGGCAGGTTGTTGGGCGGCCGGCCGTCACAAGACGCGAGATTTCATCTGGAGAGAGAGGGGAGAAAGAGGTCAGAGCACAGGGTAGGGCAGTGTGAGCAGAACCAGCGGTGTCGTTTGACTTAGCAAACGAGGATCGGATGTCGTCGACCTTCTTTTCAAAATGGTTGACGAAGTCATCTGCAGAGAGGGAGGAGGGGGGATTCAGGAGGGAGGAGAAGGTGGCAAAGAGCTTCCTAGGGTTAGAGGCAGATGCTTGGAATTTAGAGTGGTAGAAAGTGGCTTTAGCAGCAGAGACAGAGGAGGAAAATGTAGAGAGGAGGGAGTGAAAGGATGCCAGGTCCGCAGGGAGGCGAGTTTTCCTCCATTTCCGCTCGGCTGCCCGGAGCCCTGTTCTGTGAGCTCGCAATGAGTCGTCGAGCCACGGAGCGGGAGGGGAGGACCGAGCCGGCCTGGAGGATAGGGGACATAGAGAGTCAAAGGATGCAGAAAGGGAGGAGAGGAGGGTTGAGGAGGCAGAATCAGGAGATAGGTTGGAGAAGGTTTGAGCAGAGGGAAGAGATGATAGGATGGAAGAGGAGAGAGTAGCGGGGGAGAGAGAGCGAAGGTTGGGACGGCGCGATACCATCCGAGTAGGGGCAGTGTGGGAGGTGTTGGATGAGAGCGAGAGGGAAAAGGATACAAGGTAGTGTTCGGAGACTTGGAGGGGAGTTGCAATGAGGTTAGTGGAAGAACAGCATCTAGTAAAGATGAGGTCGAGCGTATTGCCTGCCTTGTGAGTAGGGGGGGAAGGTGAGAGGGTGAAGTCAAAAGAGGAGAGGAGTGGAAAGAAGGAGGCAGAGAGGAATGAGTCAAAGGTAGACGTGGGGAGGTTAAAGTCGCCCAGAACTGTGAGAGGTGAGCTGTGTGTGTGTGTGTGTGTGTGTGTGTGTGTGTGTGTGTGTGTGTGTGTGTGTGTGTGTGTGTGTGTGTGTGTGTGTGTGTGTGTGTGTGTGTGTGTGTGTGTGTGTGTGTGTGTGTGTGTGTGTGTGTGTGTGTGTGTGTGTGTGTGTGTGTGTGTGTGTGTGTGTGTGTGTGTGTGTGCGTGTGTGTGCGTGTTTGTGTGCGCGTGTGCGTGAGTGTGCGTGTGCGTGTGTGTGTGTGTGTGTGTGTGTGTGTGTGTGTGTGTGTGTGTGTGTGTGTGTGTGTGTGTGTGTGTGTGTGTGTGTGTGTGTGTGTGTGTGTGTGTGTGTCTGCCCTGTCCAACTCCTCTCTATCTCTAACCCCTTCCCTGTCCAACCCTTCTATATCTCTAACCCCTGCCCTGTCCAACCCCTCTCTATCTCTAACCCCTGCCCTGTCCAACCCCTCTATATCTCTAATCCCTGCCCTGTCCAACCCCTCTCTATCTCTATCTCTAACCCCTTCACTGTCCAACCCCTCTCTATCTCTAACCCCTGCCCTGTCCAACCCCTCTCTCTCTAACCCCTGCCTTGTCCAACCCCTCTCTCTCTAACCCCATGCCCTGTCCAACCCCTCTCTCTCTAACCCCTGCCCTGTCCAACCCCTCTCTCTCTCTCTATCTCTAACCCCTGCCCTGTCCAACCCCTCTCTATCTCTAAACCCTACCCTGTCCAACCCCTCTCTATCTCTATCTCTAACCCCTGCCCTGCCCAACCCCTCTCTATCTCTAACCCCTGCCCTGTCCAACCCCTCTCTATCTCTAACCCCTGCCCTGTCCAACCCCTCTCTATCTCTAACCCCTCCCCTGTCCAACCCCTCTATCTCTAACCCCTGCCCTGTCCAACCCCTCTCTATCTCTAACCCCTGCCCTGTCCAACCCCTCTATCTCTAACCCCTCCCCTGTCCAACCCCTCTATCTCTAACCCCTGCCCTGTCCAACCCCTCTATATCTCTAACCCCTGCCCTGTCCAACCCCTCTCTATCTCTAACCCCTGCCCTGTCCAACCCCTCTCTATCTCTAACCCCTGCCCTGTCCAACCCCTCTATATCTCTAACACCTGCCCTGTCCAACCCCTCTCTATCTCTAACCCCTGCCCTGTCCAACTCCTCTATATCTCTAACCCCTGCCCTGTCCAACCCCTCTATCTCTAACCCCTGCCATGTCCAACCCCTCTCTATCTCAAACCCCTGCCCTGTCCAACCCCTCTATCTCTAACACCTGCCCTGTCCAACCCCTCTATATCTCTAACCCCTGCCCTGTCCAACCCCTCTATATCTCTAACCCCTGCCCTGTCCAACTCCTCTATCTCTAACACCTGCCCTGTCCAACCCCTCTATCTCTAACCCCTGCCCTGTCCAACCCCTCTCTATCTCTAACCCCTGCCCTGTCCAACCCCTCTCTATCTCTAACCCCTCCCCTGTCCAACCCCTCTATCTCTAACCCCTGCCCTGTCCAACCCCTCTCTATCTCTAACCCCTGCCCTGTCCAACCCCTCTATCTCTAACCCCTCCCCTGTCCAACCCCTCTATATCTAACCCCTGCCCTGTCTAACCCCTCTCTATCTCTAACCCCTGCCCTGTCCAACCCCTCTCTATCTCTAACCCCTGCCCTGTCCAACCCCTCTATATCTCTAACCCCTGCCCTGTCCAACCCCTCTATCTCTAACCCCTGCCCTGTCCAACCTTCTCTATCTCTAACCCCTGCCCTGTCCAACCCCTCTATATCTCTAACCCCTGCCCCGTCCAACCTCTCTATATCTCTAACCCCTGCCTTGTCCAACCCCTCTATATCTCTAACCCCTGCCCTGTCCAACCCCTCTATATCTCTAACACCTGCCCTGTCCAACCTCTCTATATATTTCTAACCCCTGCCCTGTCCAACCCCTCCCTCTCTAACCCCTGCCCTGTCCAACCCCTCTCTATATCTAACACCTGCCCTGTCCAACCCCTCTCTATCTCTAACCTCTGCCCTGTCCAATCCCTCTCTCTCTAACACCTGCCCTGTCCAACCCCTCTCTCTCTAACCCCTACCCTGTCCAACCCCTCTCTATCTCTATCTCTAACCCCTTCCCTGTCCAACCCCTCTCTATCTCTATCTCTAACCCCTGCCCTGTCCAACCCCTCTCTATCTCTAACCCCTGCCCTGTCCAACCCCTCTCTATCTCTAACCCCTGCCCTGTCCAACCCCTCTCTATCTCTAACCCCTGCCCTGTCCAACCCCTCTCTATCTCTAACCCCTGCCCTGTCCAACCCCTCTATATCTCTAACACCTGCCCTGTCCAACCCCTCTCTATCTCTAACCCCTGCCCTGTCCAACTCCTCTATATCTCTAACCCCTGCCCTGTCCAACCCCTCTATCTCTAACCCCTGCCATGTCCAACCCCTCTCTATCTCAAACCCCTGCCCTGTCCAACCCCTCTATCTCTAACACCTGCCCTGTCCAACCCCTCTATATCTCTAACCCCTGCCCTGTCCAACCCCTCTATATCTCTAACCCCTGCCCTGTCCAACTCCTCTATCTCTAACACCTGCCCTGTCCAACCCCTCTATCTCTAACCCCTGCCCTGTCCAACCCCTCTCTATCTCTAACCCCTACCCTGTCCAACCCCTCTCTATCTCTAACCCCTCCCCTGTCCAACCCCTCTATCTCTAACCCCTGCCCTGTCCAACCCCTCTCTATCTCTAACCCCTGCCCTGTCCAACCCCTCTATCTCTAACCCCTCCCCTGTCCAACCCCTCTATATCTAACCCCTGCCCTGTCTAACCCCTCTCTATCTCTAACCCCTGCCCTGTCCAACCCCTCTCTATCTCTAACCCCTGCCCTGTCCAACCCCTCTATATCTCTAACCCCTGCCCTGTCCAACCCCTCTATCTCTAACCCCTGCCCTGTCCAACCTTCTCTATCTCTAACCCCTGCCCTGTCCAACCCCTCTATATCTCTAACCCCTGCCCCGTCCAACCTCTCTATATCTCTAACCCCTGCCTTGTCCAACCCCTCTATATCTCTAACCCCTGCCCTGTCCAACCCCTCTATATCTCTAACACCTGCCCTGTCCAACCTCTCTATATATTTCTAACCCCTGCCCTGTCCAACCCCTCCCTCTCTAACCCCTGCCCTGTCCAACCCCTCTATATCTCTAACCCCTGCCCTGTCCAACCCCTCTCTATCTCTAACTCCTGCCCTGTCCAACCCCTCTATATCTCTAACCCCTGCCCTGTCCAACCCCTCCCTATCTCTAACCCCTGCCCTGTCCAACCCCATCTCTATCTCTAACCCCTGCCCTGTCCAACCCCTCTATATCTCTAACCCCTGCCCTGTCCAACCAATCTCTATCTCTAACCCCTGCCCTGTCCAACCCCTCTATATCTCTAACCCCTGCCCTGTCCAACCCCTCTCTATCTCTAACCACTACTTAGTTTCTTTATCAACACTAACTAGTCCCTATATCAACACTAACTAGTCCCTACACCCACACTAACTAATCCCTACAGCCACACTAACTAGTCCCTATATAAACACTAACTAGTCCCTACATACACACTAACTAGTCCCTACACCCACACTACAGAGTCTCTTTATCAACACTAACTAGTCCATACACCCACACTAACTAGTCCCTATACCATTGTGAACTAGTCCCTACACCCACACTAGCTAGTCCCTAATAACTAGTCCCTATATCAACACTAACTAGTCCCAACACCCACACTAACTTGTCCCTATATCATCATCAACTATACCCTACACCCACAATAACTGGTCCATACACCCACACTAACTAGTCCCTACACCCACAATAACTGGTCCATACACCCACAATAACTGGTCCATACACCCACACTAACTAGTCCCGACACCCACAATAACTGGTCCATACACCCACACTAACTGTTCTCTTTATCAACACTAACTAGTCCCTATATCAATACTAACTAGTCCCAACACCCACACTAACTAGTCCTTATATCAACACTAACTAGTCCCAACACCCACACTAACTAGTCCCTATATCATTGTGAACTAGCCCCTACACCCACACTAACTAGTCCCTACTAACTAGTCCATACACCCACACTAACTAGTCCCTACATCCACACTAACTAGTCCCTACACCGACACAAACTAATCCCTACATCCACACTAACTCGTCCCTACACCCACACTAACTAGTCCCTACATTGACACTAACTAGTCCCTACACCCACACTAACTAGTCCCTACACCCACACCAACTAGTCCCTACTAACTAGTCCATACACCCACACTAACTAGTCCCTACATCCACACTAACTAGTCCCTACACCGACACAAACTAATCCCTACATCCACACTAACTCGTCCCTACACCCACACTAACTAGTCCCTACATTGACACTAACTAGTCCCTACACCCACACTAACTAGTCCCTACACCCACACCAACTAGTCCCTACACCCACACTAACTAGTCCCTATATCATTGTGAACTAGTCCCTACACCCACACTAACTAGTCCCTACTAACTAGTCCCTATATCAACACTAACTAGTCCCAACCCCCACACTAACTAGTCCCTATATCAACACAAACTCGTCCCTACACCCACACTAACTAGTCCCTACACCCACACTAACTAGTCCCTACACCCACACTAACTGTTCTCTTTATCAACACTAACTAGTCCCTATATCAACACTAGTCCCAACACCCACACTAACTAGTCCCTATATCATCGTGAACTAGTCCCTACACCCACACTAACTAGTCCCTACTAACTAGTCCATACACCCACACTAACTAGTCCCTACACCCACACTAACTCGTCCCTACACCCACACTAACTAGTCCCTACACCACACACTAACTAGTCCCTACACCCACACTAACTAGTCCCTACACCCACACTAACTGTTCTCTTTATCAACACTAACTAGTCCCTATATCAACACTAGTCCCAACACCCACACTAACTAGTCCCTATATCATCGTGAACTAGTCCCTACACCCACACTAACTAGTCCCTACTAACTAGTCCATACACCCACACTAACTAGTCCCTACATCCACACTAACTAGTCCCTACACCGACACAAACTAGTCCCTACATCCACACTAACTAGTCCCTACACCCAAGCTAACTAGTCCCTGCATTGACACCATCTAGTCCCTATATCCACACTAACTAGTCTTTACACCCATTAATATGTATCTCTATTTCTACTGTTTCTCTCACTCCATAATGGATGATATTCGTGGACAAAGAGCAGACTGTTTGCAGTAGGTGAACTCACTCACTCACACACCCTCCCTCCCTCTCTGTCTCCCTCCCTCCCTCTCTGTCTCCCTCTCTGTCTCCCTCCCTCCCTCTCTGTCTCCCTCCCTCCCTCTCTGCCTCCCTCCCTCCCTCCCTGTCTCCCTCTCTCCCTCTCTGTCTCCCTCTCCCTCCCTGTCTCCCTCGCTGTCTCCCTCTCTGTCTCCCTTTCTCCCTCCATCCCTCCCTCCTTCCCCCCCTGTCTCCCTCCCTGTCTCCCTCTCTGCCTCCCTCTCTCCCTCTCTCCCTCCCTCTCTGCCTCCCTCCTTCCCTCCCTGTCTCCCTCTCTGCCTCCCTCTCTCCCTCCCTCCTTCCCTCCCTGTCTCCCTCTCTGTCTCCCTCTCTCCCTCCCTCTCTGCCTCCCTCCTTCTCTCCCTGTCTCCCTCCCTGTCTCCCTCTCTGTCTCCCTCTCTCCCTCCCTCTCTGCCTCCCTCCCCCTGTCTCCCTCCCTGTCTCCCTCCCTGTCTCCCTCTCTGCCTCCCTCCTTCCCTCCCTGTCTCCCTCCCTCTCTCCCTCCCTCCCTCGCTCTGCCAGACTGTCTGTGTGTAGAACAATGGTTGGATGTTTCCATGTGACAGGTCATAGAATGCTGGCTGCCTGGCAACCATGGTGTGTGTGTGTGTGTGTGTGTGTGTGTGTGTGTGTGTGTGTGTGTGTGTGTGTGTGTGTGTGTGTGTGTGTGTGTGTGTGTGTGTGTGTGTGTGTGTGTGTGTGTGTGTGTGTGTGTGTGTGTGTGTGTGTGTGTGTGTGTGTGTGTGTGTGTGTGTGTGTGTGTGTGTGGAGAATTCCAAACAGTTGAGTTCCCCCCATGCCTGCAGGCTTATAGCCATACTGATTGACCCCATCGGAATACACCCATGTCACTACCTCCTCCCCTCTCTCACTTTCTCTGTGTTCTATTCTAAACATCACTGTTCTGTAGTTATGTTCTCTGAGGCTACTGTAGAATGTGTTCTGGAGTTCTGCTCTCTGTAGCTACTATAGAATGTGTTCTGAAGTTCTGCTCTCTGTAGCTACTATAGAATGTGTTCTGAAGTTCTGTTCTCTGAGGCTACTATAGAATATGTTCTGAAGTTCTGTTCTCTGAGGCTACTGTAGAATGTGTCCTGGAGTTCTGATCTCTGAGGCTCATGTAGAATGTGTTCTGGAGTTCTGTTCTCTAAGGATACTGTAGAATGTGTTCTGGAGTTCAGTTGTCTATGTGAGGCTACTGTAGAATGTGTTCTGGAGTTTGGTTCTCTACGTGAGGCTACTGTAGAATGTGTTCTGGAGTTCTATTCTCTGAGGCTACTGTAGAATGTGTTCTGGAGTTCTGTTCTCTGAGGCTCCTGTAGAATGTGTTCTGGAGTTCTGTTCTCTGAGGCTACTGTAGAATGTGTTCTGGAGTTCTGTTCTCTACGTGAGGCCACTGTAGAATGTGTTCTGGAGTTCTGTTCTCTGAGGCTCCTGTAGAATGTGTTCTGGAGTTCTGTTCTCTGAGGCTACTGTAGAATGTGTTCTGGAGTTCTGTTCTCTACGTGAGGCTACTGTCGAATGTGTTCTGGAGTTCTATTCTCTGAGGCTACTGTAGAATGTGTTCTGGAGTTCTGTTCTCTACGTGAGGCTACTGTCGAATGTGTTCTGGAGTTCTGTTCTCTGAGGCTACTGTAGAATGTGTTCTGGAGTTCTGTTCTCTAAGGCTACTGTAGAATGTGTTCTGGAGTTCAGTTGTCTACGTGCGGCTACTGTAGAATGTGTTCTGGAGTTTGGTTCTCTACGTGAGGCTACTGTAGAATGTGTTCTGGAGTTCTGTTCTCTGAGGGCACTGTAGAATGTGTTCTGGAGTTCTGTTCTCTGAGGCTACTGTAGAATGTGTTCTGGAGTTTGGTTCTCTACGTGAGGCTACTGTAGAATGTGTTCTGGAGTTCTGTTCTCTGTAGCTACTGTAGAATGAGTTCTGGAGTTCTGTTCTCTGTAGCTACTGTAGAATGTGTTCTGGAGTTCTGTTCTCTGAGGCTACTGTAGAATGTGATCTGGAGTTATGCTATCTGAGGCTACTGTAGAATGTGTTCTGGAGTTCTGTGTAGCTACTGTAGAATGTGTTCTGGAGTTCTGTTCTCTGAGGCTACTGTAGAATGTGTTCTGGAGTTCTGTTCTCTAAGTGGGGTTACTGTAGAATGTGTTCTGGAGTTCTGTTCTCTGAGGCTACTGTAGAATGTGTTCTGGAGTTCTGTTCTCTGAGGCTACTGTAGAATGTGTTCTGGAGTTCTGTTCTCTGAGGCTACTGTAGAATGTGTGCTGGAGTTCTGTTCTCTAAGTGGGGCTACTGTAGAATGTGTTCTGGAGTTCTGTTCTCTGAGGCTACTGTAGAATGTGTTCTGGAGTTCTGTTCTCTAAGGCTACTGTAGAATGTGTTCTGGAGTTCAGTTGTCTACGTGAGGCTACTGTAGAATGTGTTCTGGAGTTCTGTTCTCTGAGGCTACTGTAGAATGTGTTCTGGAGTTCTGTTCTCTGAAGCTACTGTAGAATGTGTTCTGGAGTTCTGTTCTCTACGTGAGGCTACTGTAGAATGTGTTCTGGAGTTCTATTCTCTGAGGCTACTGTAGAATGTCTTCTGGAGTTGTCAGGACCCGGTTACGAACCCGGGTCTCCGGAGTGAGAAACAGTCACTTAACCAACTGAGCCACGAATAGTCGGCAGAACCCAGAAGATGAGGCAGACACAGCAGTACTTGAGACGGTGTATTTAATGAAGTAAAAAGTGAAGTTCTTCAGGAAAACATGTAACTCCACAACCTCAAAAGCAATTCCACAAGAACAAAGGTAATCCTCCAAGACAAAAAAGGTAAATCCACAAGGTGGAAGGTATAGCACAAAAAGCCTCAAAAGATACTCAAAAACAAACAAACAAGAACAAAAAACAGAATTCCACAAGAGAGTCCACCGGGATCAACAAGAGTTCTCAGAGTACTAGGGCTGGGTGCTAACATACAAACACAGAGCAAAGAACTGAGGAAAACAAAGGGTTTAAATACAATCAGGGGAAACGAGGCACAGGTGAAAATAATAATGGGGATCAAGGGAAAACAAAAGGTCAAAAGGCACAATGGAGGCATCTAGTGACCAAAAACCGGAACAACCCTGGCCAAATCCTGACAGGAGTTCTGTTCTCTGAGACTCCTGTAGAATGTGTTCTGGAGTTCTGTTCTCTGAGGCTACTGTAGAATGTGTTCTGGAGTTCTGTTCTCTACGTGAGGCTACTGTAGAATGTGTTCTGGAGTTCTATTCTCTGAGGCTACTGTAGAATGTGTTCTGGAGTTCTGTTCTCTACGTGAGGCTACAGTAGAATGTGTTCTGGAGTTCTGTTCTCTGAGGCTTCTGTAGAATGTGTTCTGGAGTTCTGTTCTCTGAGGCTACTGTAGAATGTGTTCTGGAGTTCTGTTCTCTACGTGAGGCTACTGTTGTATCGGTGGAATCTCTTCATTTCCAGTAGTGTAGTATTTGTTGGAGTGTATCATTCTACAGACATAAACTAACTCAGACACTGCATGAATACGCAGAAGGGAGACAGTACAGCCTGGTCTCATAGACTAGACTCCACAAAGTAAATGTAAATCCGGGATACTGAAATGAGTATGATATGTTACGTTTGGTATGGTTACATAAGACAGATGGTTACTTAACGTAAAGGGAAATGAAAGTGGTTGGTCAGGGTGGATGGGTGTATAACCCAAAGGTTGCGAGTTTGAATCTACTCACAGACAACTTTAGCATTTTAGTCCATTGGCAATTTCAACTACTTGGTACATTTTAGCTACTTTGCAACTACTTAGCATGTTAGCTAACCCTTCCCCTAACCCTTTTAGCTAACTTAACCCTAACCTTAACCCTTTTAGCTAAACCCTCACCCTAATCTAACTCCTAAACTTAACCTTAACCCTAAACCCTAGCCTAGATAACATTAACCAGCTAGCTAACGTTAGCCACTTAGCTAGAATTCCTAACATATAGTAAGTAGTAAAGGGAGTGTTTCGGATTTAGTAACAACATAATACAAAAATGCTCTGAGACCAGCTCGGACAGTAGCACATCTTTACTGATGTCACTCATCAGTAAAGATGGTAGAGATGGTTCTCCCTTTTCTTCACCTTCACATTTTTCTCTCTTTCTCTCTCTCTCACTGTCTCTCTCTCTCTCTCTCTCTCCCTTCTCTCCTTCTCCCCTTCCTTCTCTACCATCTCTCTCTCTCTCTCTCTCTCTCTCTCTCTCTCACTGTCTCTCTCTCTCTCTCTCTCTCTCTCTCTCTCTCTCTCTCTCTCTCCCTCTCTCTCTCTCTCTCTCTCTCTCTCTCTCTCTGTCTCTCTCTCTCTCTCTCTCTCCTCTCTCTCTCTCTCTCTCTCTCTCTCTCTCTCTCTCTCTCTCTCTCTCTCCCTTTTCTCCTTCTCCCCTTCCTTCTCTACCGTTCTCCCTTCCTTCTCTCTCTCTCTCTCTCTCTCTCTCTCTCTCTCTCTCTCTCTCTCTCTCTCTCTCTCTCTCTCTGTCTCTCTCTCTCTCTCTACTAACTGTGTAACCCCACAGCTGTTCTATCTGAGGTTGAACATTAACAACCATTATCTCTGTCAGGTTACTCTCCCTTTCTCATGATAGGGTCATTACAAATACCTGATAGGCTGGTGAAATGTTCAACCACCACAGTGGCCTCAAAGCTCATCACTAAGCTAAGGACCCTGGGACTAAACACCTCTCTCTGCAACTGGATCCTGGACTTCCTGACGGGCCGTCCCCAGGTGGTAAGGGTAGGCAACAACACATCTGCCACGCTGATCGTCAACACTGGGGCCCCTCAGGGATGCATGCTTAGTCCCCTCCTGTACTCCCTGTTCACCCACGACTGCGTGGCCAAGCATGGCTCCAGCACCATCAATTAAGTTTGCTGACGACACAACAGTGGTAGGCCTGATCACCGACAACGATGAGACGGCCTATAGGGAGGAGGTCAGAGACCTGGCAGTGTGGTGCCAGGACAACAACCTCTCCCTCAACGTGAGCAAGACAAAGGAGCTGATTGTGGACTACAGGAAGAGGCGGGCCGAACAGGCCCCCATTAATAATAATAATAATAATAATATATGCTATTTAGCAGACGCTTTTATCCAAAGCGACTTACAGTCATGTGTGCATACATTCTATGTATGGGTGGTCCCGGGGATCGAACCCACTACCCTGGCGTTACAAGCGCCATGCTCTACCAACTGAGCTACATCGACGGGGCTGAAGTGGAGCGGGTCGAGAGTTTCTGGGACCATTTGGTCCTAGCGCCAAGTCTAAAAGGTTCCTTAACAGCTTCTACCCCCCAAGCAATAAGACTGCTGAAAAATTAATCAAATGGCCACCCGAACAATTTACATTGTAATGTAATTTTCTTCAGTTACTTTTTTTCTTAAATTTAGTTTGTTCAGTAAATATTCTGTAGTATTCGGCGCATGTGACAAATAACATTTTATATATATATATATTTTATTTTTTACATATCGCTGATAGGCCGGTGACATGTTTAACCTTCCTCCATCTCTCTCTCAATTTCAATTTAAGGGCTTTATTGGCATGGGAAAAATATGTTAACATTGCCAAAGAAAGTGGACTGGAACAACAAAAACTGAACAGTAAATATTACACACACAAACACAAGTTCCAAAATAATAAAGACACTTCAAATGTCATATTATATCTGGATACAGTGTGGTAACGATGTGCAAATAGTTTTAAAGTAGAAAAGGGACAATAAATAAACATGAACATTTTTGTTGTATTTACAATGGTGTTTGTTCCTCACTGGTTGACCTTTTTCTTGTGGCAACAGGTCACACATCTTGCTGCTGTGATGGAACACTGTGGTTTTTCACCCAGTAGATATGGGAGTTTATCAAAATTGGATTTGTCTTCAATTTTTTTTGTGGGTCTGTGTAATATGTGTCTCTAATATGGTCATACATTGGACAGGAGGTTAGGAAGTGCAGCTCAGTTTCCACCTCATTTTGTGGGCAGTGAGCACATAGCCTGTCTTCACTTGAGAGCCATGTCTGCCTACGGCGGCCTTTCTCAATAGCAAGGCTATGCTCACTAAGTCTGTACGTAGTCAAAGCTTTTCTTAAGTTTGGGTCAGTCACAGTAGTCAGGTATTCTGCCACTGTGTACTCTCTGTTTAGGGCCAAATAACAATCTAGTTTGCTCTGTTTTTTTCTTAATTCGTCCCAATGTGTTAAGTAATTATCTTTTTGTTTTCTCATGATTTGGTTGGGTCTAATTGTGTTGCTGTCCTGGGGCTCTGTAGGGTGTGTTTGTGTTTGTGAACAGAGGCCCGGGACCAGAGCACATCTCTCTCTCTAGGGCTTTATTGGCATGGGAAATGTAATCTCTCTCTCGCTCATTTTAGTGTCATAACATATGCTTGACCGGCTGGTGACAAAAGATAGATAGCGCCCCCTGTGGGTTACTTGTGGTAATTGAAGATGGTCAAATAAGACATGTCCCTTATAACATTGTTAACCTATCATATGTTAAACCTATCGGTATTATATATATATATATTTTTTTTTTTTTTTAAATCCATAGATTCAATAAAAGGCTTATAGTGTAAACTTTTCATATAAAAGTTGAATCTCTGAGAAAAAAAAGTCAACTCAACTGTGAGCTAAATTTACCTGACGAGGTCTCCCTTTCAGCAGAGAGTGTCTTTGGTCACGCAAAGACTACGCCACCAACCAGGAAGCTCGAGTCGTCACTAGTTACCACAGCCACAAAGTCAGAATTATTACTAAATCCCGCATATTTCTACAATCTGATTTTTAAACCTAACCATAATCACACTGCTAACCCTGTGCTTAATTATAACGATAAATTAAGACCAAAAAGTACATTTTTGTTTTCATTAATTTTTACGATATACCCATTTTGACTTTGTGCGTGTGGTAATTAGTGATAACCACAAGTGTATACATCTGTACTCCACACGGCGATGTCTCGGAAGAAAGACAAAGAAGATTATTACCGTTTTTTCTCGGTGACAGAACCACGCACACACGAGAAGGGACACACGGAATATAAAGTCACCGCAAGGGTCGGTTTGTCAAGGCGTCTTATCTTGTATCTTAGTAGCGTCAGCCACTATGTAGCTGGTTAGCGTTAGCCATTTTAATGCATTGTTTTGACTGTCAGCAATGGTCTTGTTTATAGCTAGCTAATAGAGACTTTGTTAGGGTGTCAGGATAGACGTATACAGTGTGTGTGTGTGTGTGTGTGTGTGTGTGTGTGTGTGTGTGTGTGTGTGTGTGTGTGTGTGTGTGTGTGTGTGTGTGTGTGTGTGTGTGTGTGTGTGTGTGTGTGTGTGTGTGTGTGTGTGTGTGTGTGTGTGTGTGTGTGTGTGTGTGTATGTATGTATGTATGTATGTATGTATGTATGTATGTATGTATGTATGTATGTATGTATGTATGTATGTGTGTATGTATGTGTGTATGTATATATGTGTGTGTATGTATGTGTTTATGTATATATGTGTGTGTATGTATGTGTTTATGTATATGTGCTCAATAGACAGTGGTCCATTGTCAATAGACAGTGGCTCTCAAGCACATCTATTAGCTAATCATTTCCAAAGGGGCATTGTTGGGAACTCGTGATTTGTTGCATGATTTCAGCATTGAACCCCCCGTGACTTGACCCCTTTGGGTAGTTATACCCCCCCCCACTTCTCTACACACATCCTTCTCCTCCAACTTGCCTTCTCGCTGCTGATAGTATTGTGCATGTAAATCCTATGAACACCCTCTCCCCACCGGTGTGATTATTACCTCTGAGGGTTTAGAGTTTGAGGTAGTCACCTCATAAAAGTACTTGGGAGTATGGCTAGACGGTACACTGTCCTTCTCTCAGCACTAATACAAGCTGCAGGCTAAAGTGAAATCTAGACTTGGTTTCCTCTATCGTAATTGCTCCTCTTTCACCCCAGCTGCCAAACAAATCCTGATTCAGATGACCATCCTACCCATCCTAGATTACGGAGATGTAATTTATAGATCGGCAGGTCAGGGTACCAGGGTACCAGGCCATCAGATTTGCCACCAATGCTCCTTATAGGACACATCACTGCACTCTATACTCCTCTGTAAACTGGTCATCTCTGTATATCTGTCACAAGACCCACTGGTTGATGCTTATTTATAAAACCCTCTTAGGCCCCACTCCACCCTATCTGAGATATCTACTGCAGCCTTCATCCTCCACATACAACACCCGTTCTGCCAGAATCATTCTGTTAAATGTTGCCAAAACACACACATCCCTGGGTCTCTCCTCTTTTCAGTTAACTGCAGCTAGAGACTGGAATGTCCAGCAAAAACCACTCAAATGAGTTGTATCTCTTCAGTCCAAGACTCAATCATGGACACTCTTACTTACACTCGTGGCTGCTTCGTGTGATGTATTGTTGTCTCTACCTTACCCTTTGTACTGTTGTCTGTGCCTAATAATGTTTGTACCACGACTTGCCTAGTTAAATATAAAAATACAGGAAGTTTGTACTATAAATGTATTCTATGTAAACGCGGTACACATATCACTATGTTTACTTTCAATGAATTATCCTTGTCCTTTCCTTCCACCTGTCTCTCTCCCTCTTGCTTCTTTCGCTCCTCTTCTCCCTCCATCCCTCTCTCTCTCTCTCTCTCTCTCTCTCTCTTTCCTCTCTTCCTGTCTCTCTCTCTCTCTTTCCTCTCTTCCTGTCTCTCTCTCTCTTCCTGTCTCTCTCTCTCTCTCTACCTGTCTCTCTCTCTCTCTCTCATTCCTCTCTTCCTGTCTCTCTCTCTCTTCCTGTCTCTCTCTCTCTCTCTCTCTTTCCTCTCTTCCTGTCTCTCTCTCTCTTCCTGTCTCTCTCTCTCTCTTGCTTCTTTCACTCCTCTTCTCCCTCATCCCTTCTCTCTCTCCTCTCTTCCTGTCTCTCTCTCTTCCTGTCTCTCTCTCTGTCTCTTTCTCTCTCTCTTCCTGTCTCTCTCTCCTCTCTTCCTCTCTTCCTGTCTCTCTCTCTCCTCTCTTCCTGTCTCTCTCTCTCTCTTTGTCTCTTCCTGTCTCTCTCCTCTCTTCCTGTCTCTCTCTCTCTCTGTCTCTTCCTGTCTCTCTCTCTCCTGTCTCTCTCTTCCTGTCTCTCTCTGTCTCTCTTCCTGTCTCTCTCTCTTTCTGTCTCTTCCTGTCTCTCTCTCTCTTTCTGTCTCTCTTCCTGTCTCTCTCTCTCTCTCTTCCTGTCTCTCTCTTCCTGTCTCTCGCTCTAGTTTGTCTCCAAGCGTCGTCCAGAGGACGTCAAAGAGGTGATAGTGTGGAGGAGGTACAGTGAACTGAAGAAGCTATATGGAGAGCTGTCCTACACACACAGAAACCTGTTCAGGAGACAGGAGGAGTTCCCTTCGTTCCCTGGCGCTCAGCTCTTTGGTACGACCCAGTTAAAGTGACACTCCAGAACTTTTGCATCGTTTCAGACAGTAGTTGTGCTCGAGCCAAAACGGGTCTCCGTTTTTTGTGTGCTACAGTTTTCCGTTTCGTATGATATGTTACATTCTCATGTATTTCTCTTTTCAAAAATGTTTTGTAATTCGGGATGATATGTTATTTGTTGTGCTTCAGATCCCGGACTGCATCTTTTAATCAATATAATAATAATAATATATGCCATTTAGCAGACGCTTTGCGACTTACAGTCATGTGTGCATACATTCTACGATGGGTGGTCCCGGGATCTGGCATGCTCTACCAACTGAGCTACAGAACCCAATGAATCAGTCAATTAATTAGTAAATCAGTCAGTCTAATTGTTATTATTGTTCATCTCTCTCTCTCTCAGGTAGGTTTGATGAAGGGGTGATCGAGGAGAGGAGGAGTGCAGCTGAGGTCATGCTACTATTCACCACCAATATCCCTGCTCTCTACAACAGCCCTCAGCTTAAGGACTTCTTTAGGGTGAGAAACATAGAAATAACCAAAAATTCCTTCCGTTAGCTGGCAATTACCGGCCCAAATGAGACGGGGAGGAAGAAAAAGAAAAAAAGTCCCATTGTAAAAAAAACAATGCTTTTTCATTATTTATTATTGTTTTTATTATTTATTATTGTTATGTTATTATTGTTATTATTTATTATGTTATGTTATTATTGTTATGTTATTATTGTTATTGTTATGTTATTATTGTTATGTTATTATTGTTATTGTTATTATTATTTTGTTATTATTTATTATTGTTATGTTATTATTTATTATTATGTTATGTTATTATTTATGTTATTATTTTATTTATTATTGTTATGTTATTATTGTTATGTTATTATTGTTATTGTTATGTTATTATTGTTATGTTATTATTGTTATTGTTATGTTATTATTTATGTTATTATTGTTATGTTATTATTATTGTTATGTTATTATTGTTATGTTATTATTGTTATGTTATTATTGTTATGTTATTATTGTTATTGTTATGTTATTATTGTTATTATTGTTATTATTGTTATGTTATGTTATTATTGTTATTATTATTATTATTTATTATGTTATTATTGTTATGTTATTATTGTATTTATATTGTTATTATTTTTATGTTATAATTGTTATGTTATTATTGTTATGTTATTATTGTTATTATTGTTATTATTATTTGTATTATTGTTATTATTGTTATGTTATAATTGTTATTATTGTTATTATTATTATGTTATTATTGTTATTGTTATTATTGTTATGTTATTATTGTTATTATTATTGTTATGTTATTATTGTTATTATTGTTATGTTATTGTTATTGTTATGTTATTATTATTATTGTTATGTTATTATTGTTATTATTGTTATTATTATATTATTTATGTTATGTTTTATTGTTATTTATTATTTATTATTTATTGCCTTTATTATTTTAACCTTTTATTTAACCTTTATTTAGCCTTTTATTTTACCTTTATTTTACCCTTTATTTGACCTTTAACCTTTATTTGACCTTTTATTTGACCTTTAACCTTTATTTGACCTTTTATTTGACCTTTAACCTTTATTTGACCTTCTTTTTAACCTTTTATTTAATCTTTATTATTTAACCTTTTGTTTAACCAGGCAAGTCAGTTAAGAACAAATTCTTATTTACAATGAGTAAAACATTGTGCTAAACCAAACACCTTCCTAATGTTGAGTTGCACCCCCCCCCCCTCCACTTCTGCCCTCAGAACAGCCTCAGTTTGTTGGTGAATGGACTCTACAAAGGTGTCAAATGTTCCACAGGGATGCTGGCCCATGTTTTACTCCAAATTCTTCCCACCATCGTGTCAAGTTGGTTAGATGTCCTTTGGGTGGTGGGCCATTCTTGATACAAATGGGAAACTGTTGAGCGTGGAAAAACCCAAGCAGCGTTTGCAGTTCTTGACAGAAACCAGTGCCCTGGCACCTACTTACCCTGTTCAGAGGCACTTAAATATTTTTTTACTTTCCCATTCTCCCTCTGAAGGGAACACATGCACCAGTTAGTTCTCTCCAGGATTACAAATCATTCTATGATTCTATACTGCTTAGAATTCCATTTTGCCATGGCAACAAAAAAAAAACATTTTACAACAATCTGTTCGTCGGACGAAACGAGATTAAAAACAACTCGTGTCGAAAGTTAACATCCGCACCCCGGTGGTGTCAACTGTGCTCATGTCTGCGTAATGAGAAAGTAGTGGAAAAAACGACAACTTCCTGACTATTTCTGATCGAGTGATCGATGACAACCGAGCTCGTTGCCCAGACCTACATAATTACAAAGAGGAGATTCTCCTGATTTAAAATGGTGCCCGACTTGAAAAGAATCCAAATATACACATTGTGAGATATTTGGCGAAATAGACAGTCATGCCTATATTTCCCTATAGGAAACAACCTCAGAGTTCCATTAGGAAACGACCTTCCATTAGAAACAACCTCAGAGTTCCATTAGGAAACGACCTCAGAGTTCCATTAGGAAACGACCAGAGTTCCATTAGAAACGTTTCCATTAGGAAACGACCTCAGAGTTCCATTAGGAAACGACCTCAGAGTTCCATTAGGAAACGACCTCAGAGTTCCATTAGGAAACGACCTCAGAGTTCCATTAGGAAACGACCTCAGAGTTCCATTAGGAAACGACCTCCGAGTTCCATTAGGAAACGACCTCCGAGTTCCATTAGGAAACCATTAGGAAACGACCTCAGAGTTCCATTAGGAAACGAGTTCCATTAGGAAACCTCCGAGTTCCATTAGGAAACGAGTTCCATTAGGAAACAGAGTTCCATTAGGAAACGACCTCAGAGTTCCATTAGGAAACGACCTCAGAGTTCCATTAGGAAACGACCTCGAGTTCCATTAGGAAACGACCTCAGAGTTCCATTAGGAAACGACCTCCGAGTTCCATTAGGAAACCTCAGACCTCCAGAGTTCCATTAGGAAACGACCTCCGAGTTCCATTAGGAAACGACCTCCATTAGAGACCTCCATTAGGAAACGACCTCAGAGTTCCATTAGGAAACGACCTCAGAGTTCCATTAGGAAACGACCTCCAGAGTTCCATTAGGAAACGACCTCCGAGTTCCATTAGGAAACGACCTCCGAGTTCCATTAGGAAACGACCCATCCGAGTTCCATTAGGAAACGACCTCCCATTAGAGTTCCATTAGGAAACGACCTCCGAGTTCCATTAGGAAACGACCTCAGAGTTCCATTAGGAAACGACCTCCGAGTTCCATTAGGAAACGACCTCCGAGTTCCATTAGGAAACGACCTCCGAGTTCCATTAGGAAACGACCTCAGAGTTCCATTAGGAAACGACCTCAGAGTTCCATTAGGAAACGACCTCAGAGTTCCATTAGGAAACGACCTCCGAGTTCCATTAGGAAACGACCTCCGAGTTCCATTAGGAAAGAGTTCCATTAGAAACCTCCGAGTTCCATTAGGAAAGAGTTCCATTAGGAAACGACCTCAGAGTTCCATTAGGAAACGACCTCAGAGTTCCATGAGTATTTGTTTGTTGTTGTTTACATTTGAACTGTAAATAAGGAGAGCAGGTCTCATTGCCAACTATAGAGACGCTGCCATTGTACAACAAAATGGGATTTGAACGTTCGGAAGGCGAGTTGGTGCCACAGTGCTCAATAGAACTAATAGGAGCTGGCAGGGTGAAAAATGCCCTAAAATCGTCAAATTAGTAAACTAAACTCTCTCTACCCATCTATCTCCCTCCCCCACGCTCCCCCTCTCTCCCCCTCTCCTCCCATCTCTCTACCTCCCCTATCTCCCTCTCCCTCCCTCCTCCTCCCTCCCCTCTCTCTACCCATCTATCTCCCTCCCCTCTCTCTCCTCCCTCCCTCCTCCCATCCTCCTCCCTCTCTACCCATCTATCTCCTCCCCTCTCTCTATCCCATCTATCTCCCTCTCCCTCCTCCCCCTCTCTACCCATCTATCTCCCTCCCCTCTCTCCTCCTCCCCTCTCTCCTCCTCCCCTCTCTCTACCCATCTATCTCCCTCCCCTCGCTCCCCCACCCATCTATCTCCCTCTCCTCTCCCTCTCTCCTCCTCCCCTCTCTCTACCCATCTATCTCCCCCCCTCGCTACCCCTCTCTCCCCCTCACCTCTCCCTAGGGTGGTGAAGTGATCAGGCCGTTAGACCCCTCTCCTCTCTCCTCCTCCACCCCCCTCCCTCCCCCCCTCATCCCCCTGCCACAGCGTCGAGGCTCAGACTGTGAACCTGCGGCGGAGGAGGAGGGGACCGAGGCCCCTATCCAACCCCAGAAGCTGGGGCTTTCACTGGGCTTGGATCTAGTCGAGCCTGAGGTTGCAGCTGAGGCCTACAGTGAGATGGGGGGTTGTCCTACTACAGTAACACCTACAGCTGAGGAGGAAGAGGAAGAGTTAACGGACCTTCCTGATGTACCCGGCGATCTGAAGCTAGACGACAGAGGTAGAAGAAACATAGAGAAACGCACAACACACCGAGCGATTTTTAACTTAGATATTTTTCGTTTTTTTTAAACAACTATTTGACAGACGTTGGTTAAATTATTTTTATAGCCATTTTCATTCTGTTTTCTTCTGAAATCAATGTGCACATTGTACAGTTTCAGTTTGTACAGTTTGTACAGATAAATCAGATCAAGCCCAAACTGTGCAATGCATGTTGGGAGTTGTAGTTTCCAACAGGCCAACATTTGACATTTGTTCAGTGTAGAAATCAGCAGAAATGAAAAGTCTACAGCTCTTTAGTCAAAAGTAGCATCCTCCTTTTCTCCTCTATTTTCTCTGCAATCAACTGGAAACTGGGGTTGAAAGCATTATGGTATAGCTTAGTGGTTAGAGCAGGTAGCTTAGTGGTTAGAGCAGGTAGCTTAGTGGTTAGAGCAGGTAGCTTAGTGGTTAGAGCAGGTAGCTTAGTGGTTAGAGCAGGTAGCTTAGTGGTTAGAGCAGGTAGCTTAGTGGTTAGAGTCAGGTAGCTTAGTGGTTAGAGGCAGGTAGCTTAGTGGTTAGAGGCAGGTAGCTTAGTGGTTAGAGCAGGTAGCTTAGTGGTTAGAGCAGGTAGCCTAGTGGTTAGAGGCAGGTAGCCTAGTGGTTAGAGGCAGGTAGCCTAGTGGTTAGAGGCAGGTAGCCTAGTGGATAGAGGCGGTAGCCTAGTGGTTAGAGGCAGGAAGCCTAGTGGTTAGAGGCAGGTAGCTTAGTGGTTAGAGGCAGGTAGCTTAGTGGTTAGAGGCAGGTAGCTTAGTGGTTAGAGGCAGATAGCTTAGTTGTTAGAGCGTTGGGCCAGTAACCGAAAGGTTGCTGGCTCGAATCCCTAAGCTGACAAGGTAAAAAGCTGTCATTCTGCAACCTGACCAAAACAGTTAACGCACTGTTCCCTGGGCGCCGTGGATGTTGATTAAGGCCTCCACCCCGCACCTCTCTAAATCAGGGGGTTAAATGCAGGAAAACACATTTCAGTGTTTACTAGGTATCTCCCCCCACCCCCATTCCCTTTCCTTGGAATGGTGGAAAAACAATCTATACAGTAACATTTACATTTGAGTAATTTATCAGACTCTTATTCCAACGTACAGTTAGTGCATTCACATTAAGATAGCTAGGTGAGACGACCACACCTCAGCCACATCCCAATATTATTTTATATGACCTATATGCACCTAAGTGTTGTGACAGCATGGTATCGTGAGGTCCGTGGTAAATCCCATCCCCCTAGTACAGCGTTCCTGCTCTTTCACATCAGTGCAGATGAACGACAGGAGATGAGGAGAGGAAGCCACTTCGAGGGCTTCCTGCCGAAATGACAAAAAGGGTCGGTCCTGTGGTGTCCCGTCTCGATGTCCTGGACATTTGCCTTGCTGTGGCTTCACTGTTATTCTTCTCTTCCCTAGTTCTCACTCCGTTCCGGCCCTGCGTCCTCAGAACAGACCAATCACAGTCTCAGGAGGAGTTTGATTCGCTGTTCGATTCTGTGATGCGGGAGGAGCCTTCAGAGGAAGTACCGCCCCCTCCTCTCTCCGACAACGACCTCGCCATCTTCGACCCCTGTGCTAAAGAAGGTCAGAGGTTACGCACGCACACACACACACACACACACACACACACACACACACACACACACACACACACACACACACACACACACACACACACACACACACACACACACACACACACACACACACACACACACACACACACTACTACAATCAAGTGCCTCCACAGATATGGCACTTTTTAAAACGACTTTTTATCCAGTTACACTCTCACTCTCTATCACACTCTCTCCCACACTATCACTCTCTATCACTCTCTCTATCACACTATATCACACTCTATCACACTCTCTCCCACACTATCACACTCTATCACACTCTCTCCCACACTATCACTCTCTATCACACTCTCTCCCACACTATCACTCTCTATCACACTCTCTCCCACACTATCACTCTCTATCACACTCTCTCCCACACTATCACTCTCTATCACACTCTCTCCCACACTATCACTCTCTATCACACTCTCTCCCACACTATCACTCTCTATCACACTCTCTCCCACACTATCACTATCACACTCTCTCCCACACTATCACTCTCTATCACACTCTCTCCCACACTATCACTCTCTATCACACTCTCTCCCACACTATCACTCTCTATCACACTCTCTCCCACACTATCACACTCTATCACACTCTCTCCCACACTATCACTCTCTATCACACTCTCACACTCTCCCACACTATCACTCTCTATCACACTCTCTCCCACACTATCACTCTCTATCACTCTATCACACTCACACTCTCCCACACTATCACTCTCTATCACACTCTCTCCCACACTATCACTCTCTCTCACCTCTCCCACACTATCACTCTCTATCACACTCTCTCCCACACTATCACTCTCTATCACACTCTCTCCCACACTATCACTCTCTATCACACTCTCTCCCACACTATCACTCTCTATCACACTCTCTCCCACACTATCACTCTCTATCACACTCTCTCCCACACTATCACTCTCTATCACACTCTCACTATCTAACACTCTCTATCACACTCTCACACTATCACTCTCTATCACACTATCACTCTCTATCACACCATCACTCTCTATCACACTCTCTCACACTCTCTATCACACTATCACTATCTAACACTATCTATCACACTATCACTCATACTCTCTCACACCATCACTCTCTATCACACTCTCTCACACTCTCTATCACACCATCACTCATCACTCTATCACACTCTCTCTATCACACTATCACTCTATCACACTATCACTCTATCACACTATCACTATCTATCACACTATCTATCACACTCTCACTCATACTCTCTCACACTATCACTCTCTATCACACTATCACTATCTAACACTATCTATCACACTATCACTCATACTCTCACTATCACTCTCACTCTCTATCACACTATCACTATCTAACACTATCTATCACACTCTCACTATCTATCACACTATCACTCTCTCTCACACTATCACTCTCTATCACACTATTACTCTCTATCACACTATCACTCTCTATCACACTATTACTCTCTATCACACTATCACTATCTATCACACTATTACTCTCTATCACACTATCACTCTCTATCACACTATTACTCTCTATCACACTATCACTCTCTATCACACTATTACTCTCTATCACACTATCACACTCTATCACACTCTCACTATCTATCACACTCTCACTCTATATCACACTCTCACTCTCTATCACTATCTAACACTCTCTATCAGACTCTCTATCACACTCTCACTCTCTATCAGACTCTCTCTCACACTATCACTCTCTATCACACTCTCACTATCTAACACTCTCTATCACACTCTCACTATCTATCACACTATCACTCTCTATCACACTATCACTCTCTATCACACTCTCTCACACTCTCTATCACACCATCACTCTCTATCACTCTCTCTCACACTATCACACTATCACTCTCTATCACACTATCACTATCTAACACTATCTATCACACTATCACTCTCTATCACACTATCACTATCTATCACACTATCACTCTCTATCACACTATCACTCTCTATCACACCATCACTCTCTATCACACTCTCTCACACTCTCTATCACACCATCACTCTCTATCACACTCTCTCTCACACTATCACTCTCTATCAGACTCTCACTATCTATCACACTATCACTCTCTATCACACTCTCACTATCTATCACACTATCACTCTCTATCACACTATCACTCTCTATCACACCATCACTCTCTATCACACTCTCTCACACTCTCTATCACACCATCACTCTCTATCACACTCTCTCTCACACTATCACTCTCTATCACACCATCACTCTCTATCAGACTCTCTCTCACACTATCACTCTCTATCACACTCTCACTATCTAACACTCTCTATCACACTCTCACTATCTATCACACTATCACTCTCTATCACACTATCACTCTCTATCACACTCTCTCACACTCTCTATCACACCATCACTCTCTATCACTCTCTCTCACACTATCACACTATCACTCTCTATCACACTATCACTATCTAACACTATCTATCACACTATCACTCTCTATCACACTCTCACTATCTATCACACTATCACTCTCTATCACACTATCACTCTCTATCACACTCTCTCACACTCTCTATCACACCATCACTCTCTATCACTCTCTCTCACACTATCACACTATCACTCTCTATCACACTATCACTATCTAACACTATCTATCACACTATCACTCTCTATCACACTCTCACTATCTATCACACTATCACTCTCTATCACACTATCACTCTCTATCACAACATCACTCTCTATCACACTCATCACACTCTCTCACCTCTCTATCACACCATCACTCTCTATCACACTCTCTCACACTCTCTATCACACCATCACTCTCTATCACTCTCTCTCACACTATCACACTATCACTCTCTATCACACTATCACTATCTAACACTATCTATCACACTATCACTCATACTTTCTCACACCATCACTCTCTATCACACTCTCTCACACTCTCTATCACACCATCACTCTCTATCACTCTCTCTCACACTATCACACTATCACTCTCTATCACACTATCACTATCTAACACTATCTATCACACTATCACTCATACTCTCTCACACTATCACTATCTATCACACTATCCCTCTCTATCACACTATTACTCTCTATCCACACTATCACTATCTATCACACTATCACTATCTAACACTCTCACTATCTAACACTCTCACTATCTATCACACTATCACTATCTAACACTCTCACTATCTATCACACTGTCACTCATACTCTCTCTCACACTATCACTCTCTATCACACTCTCACTATCTAACACTCTCACTATCTATCACACTATCACTATCTAACACTCTCACTATCTATCACACTATCACTCTCTATCACACTATCACTCTCTATCACACCATCACTATCTATCACACTCTCTCACACTCTCTATCACTATCTAACACTCTCTATCACACTCTCACTATCTCTCACACTATCACTCTCTATCACACTCTCTCACACTCTCTATCACACTATCACTCTCTATCACACCATCACTCTCTATCACTCTCTCTCACACTATCACACTATCACTCTCTATCACACCATCACTCTCTATCACTCTCTCTCACACTATCACACTATCACTCTCTATCACACCATCACTCTCTATCACTCTCTCTCACTATCTATCACACTATCCTCTCTATCACACTATCCTCTCTATCACACTATTACTCTCTATCCCACTATCACTCTCTCTCACACTCTATCACACTCTCACTATCTATCACACTCTCACACTCTATCACACTCTCACTATCTATCACACTCTTTACATTTACATTTAAGTCATTTAGCAGACGCTCTTATCCAGAGCGACTTACAGATTGGTGCATTCACCTTATGACATCCAGTAGAACAGTCACTTTACAATAGTGCATCTAAATCTTAAAGGGGGGTGAGAAGGATTACTTATCCTATCCTAGGTATTCCTTAAAGAGGTGGGGTTTCAGGTGTCTCCGGAAGGTGGTGATTGACTCCGCTGTCCTGGCGTCGTGAGGGAGTTTGTTCCACCATTGGGGGGCCAGAGCAGCGAACAGTTTTGACTGGGCTGAGCGGGAACTGTACTTCCTCAGTGGTAGGGAGGCGAGCAGGCCAGAGGTGGATGAACGCAGTGCCCTTGTTTGGGTGTAGGGCCTGATCAGAGCCTGGAGGTACTGAGGTGCCGTTCCCCTCACAGCTCCGTAGGCAAGCACCATGGTCTTGTAGCGGATGCGAGCTTCAACTGGAAGCCAGTGGAGAGAGCGGAGGAGCGGGGTGACGTGAGAGAACTTGGGAAGGTTGAACACCAGACGGGCTGCGGCGTTCTGGATGAGTTGTAGGGGTTTAATGGCACAGGCAGGGAGCCCAGCCAACAGCGAGTTGCAGTAATCCAGACGGGAGATGACAAGTGCCTGGATTAGGACCTGCTCCGCTTCCAGTGTGAGGCAGGGTCGTACTCTGCGGATGTTGTAGAGCATGAACCTACAGGAACGGGCCACCGCCTTGATGTTAGTTGAGAACGACAGGGTGTTGTCCAGGATCACGCCAAGGTTCTTAGCGCTCTGGGAGGAGGACACAATGGCGTTGTCAACCGTGATGGCGAGATCATGGAACGGGCAGTCCTTCCCCGGGAGGAAGAGCAGCTCCGTCTTGCCGAGGTTCAGCTTGAGGTGGTGATCCGTCATCCACACTGATATGTTTGCCAGACATGCAGAGATGCGATTCGCCACCTGGTCATCAGAAGGGGGAAAGGAGAAGATTCATTGTGTGTCGTCTGCATAGCAATGATAGGAGAGACCATGTGAGGTTATGACAGAGCCAAGTGACTTGGTGTATAGCGAGAATAGGAGAGGGCCTAGAACAGAGCCCTGGGGGACACCAGTGGTGAGAGCGCGTGGTGAGGAGATTCTCGCCACGCCACCTTGTAGGAGCGACCTGTCAGGTAGGACGCAATCCAAGCGTGGGCCGCGCCGGAGATGCCCAACTCGGAGAGGGTGGAGAGGAGGATCTGATTGTTCACAGTATCAAAGGCAGCCGATAGATCTAGAAGGATGAGAGCAGAGGAGAGAGAGTTAGCTTTAGCAGTGTGGAGCGCCTCCGTGATACAGAGAAGAGCAGTCTCAGTTGAATGACTAGTCTTGAAACCTGACTGATTTGGATCAAGAAGGTCATTCTGAGAGAGATAGCGGGAGAGCTGGCCAAGGACGGCACGTTCAACACTCTCACTCATACTCTCTATCACACCATCACTCTCTATCACACTATCCCTCTCTATCACACACTCTATCACTCTCTCTCACACCATCACTCTCTATCACACTATCACTCTCTATCACACCATCACTCTCTATCACACACTCTATCACTCTCTCTCACACCATCACTCTCTATCACACTATCACTCTCTATCACACCATCACTCTCTATCACTCTCTCTCACACCATCACTCTCTATCACACTATCACTCTCTATCACTCTCTCTCACACTATCACTCTCTCTCACACTATCACTCTCTATCACTATCTATCACACGCTCACTATCTATCACACCATCACTCTCTATCACCCTCTCTCACACCATCACTCTCTATCACTCTCTCTCACACTATCACTCTCTCTCACACTATCACTCTCTATCACTATCTATCACACTCTCACTATCTATCACACTATCATTATCTATCACTCTCTATCACACTCTCTATCACACTATCACACTCTCACTATCTATCACACTATCACTCTCTATCACTCTCTATCACACTCTCACTATCACACTCTCACTATCTATCACTCTATCACACTCTCTATCACACTCTCTATCACACTCTCTATCACGCTCTCACTCTCTATCACACTATCACTCTCTCTCACACTATCACTCTCTATCACTCTCTATCACACTCTCACTATCTATCACTCTATCACACTCTCTATCACACTCTCTATCACACTCTCATCACTCTCTCACTCTCTATCACTATCACTCTCTCTCACACTATCACTCTCTATCACTCTCTATCACACTCTCACTATCTATCACACTATCACTCTCTATCACACTCTCACTCTCTCTCACACTATCCCTCTCTATCACACTATCCCTCTCTATCACACTATCACTCTCTATCACACTATCACTATCTATCACTCTCTATCACACTCTCACTATCTATCACACTATCACTCTCTATCACACTCTCACTCTCTCTCACACTATCCCTCTCTATCACACTATCCCTCTCTATCACACTATCACTCTCTATCACACTACACTCTCTCTATCACACTATCATCTATCTATCACTCTCTATCACACTCTCACTCTCTATCACACTATCACTCTCTCTCACACTATCACTCTCTATCACTCTCTATCACACTCTCACTATCTATCACACTATCACTCTCTATCACACTCTCTCTACTCTCTCTCACACTATCCCTCTCTATCACACTATCCCTCTCTATCACACTATCACTCTCTATCACACTATCCCTCTCTATCACACTATCCCTCTCTATCACACTATCACTCTCTATCACACTATCACTATCTATCACTCTCTATCACGCTCTCACTCTCTATCACACTATCACTCTCTCTCACACTATCACTCTCTATCACTCTCTATCACACTCTCACTATCTATCACACTATCACTCTCTATCACACTCTCACTCTCTCTCACACTATCCCTCTCTATCACACTATCACTCTCTATCACACTATCCTCTCTCTATCACACACTCACTATCTATCACTCTATCACACTCTCTATCACACTATCACTCTCTATCACACTATCACTATCTATCACACTCTCACTATCTATCACACTATCACTATCACACTCTCACTATCTATCACGCTCTCACTATCTATCACACCGTCACTCTCTATCACACCGTCACTCTCTATCACACTCTCTATCACACTATCACACTCTCACTATCTATCACACTATCACTCTCTCTCTCACACTATCACTCTCTCTCACACCATCACTCTCTATCACACTCTCTATCACTTTATCACTCTCTATCACAATCTATCACACTATCACTCTCTCTCACACTCTCACTATCTATCACACTATCACTCTCTATCACACTCTCACTATCTATCACACTATCCCTCTCTATCACACTATCACTCTCTATCACACCATCACTCTCTAGCACACTCTCTCACACTGTCTCTCACACCATCACTCTCTATCACACTATCACTCTCTCTCACACTATCACTCATACTCTCTCTCACACTATCCCTCTCTCTCACACTATCACTATCTATCACACTATCACTCATACTCTCTATCACACTCTCACTATCTATCACACTATCCCTCTCTATCACACTATCACTCTTTATCCCAATCTCTCACACTATCACTCTCTCTCACACTATCACTCTCTATCACAATCTATAACAATATCACTCTCTATCCCAATCTCTCACACTATCTCTCTCTCTCACACTCTCACTATCTATCACACTATCACTCTCTATCACACTCTCTATCACTTTATCACTCTCTATCACAATCTATCACACTATCACTCTCTCTCACACTCTCACTATCTATCACACTATCACTCTCTATCACACTCTCTATCACTTTATCACTCTCTATCACAATCTATCACACTATCACTCTCTCTCACACTCTCACTATCTATCACACTATCACTATCTATCACACTATCCCTCTCTATCACACTATCACTCTCTATCACACCATCACTCTCTAGCACACTCTCTCACACTGTCTCTCACACCATCACTCTCTATCACACTATCACTCTCTCTCACACTATCACTCATACTCTCTCTCACACTATCCCTCTCTCTCACACTATCACTATCTATCACACTATCACTCATACTCTCTATCACACTCTCACTATCTATCACACTATCCCTCTCTATCACACTATCACTCTTTATCCCAATCTCTCACACTATCACTCTCTCTCACACTATCACTCTCTATCACATTATCTATCACACCATCACTCTGTCATACCATCACTCTCTATCACACCGTCACTCACTATCACACCGTCACTCTCTATCACACCGTCACTCACTATCACACCGTCACTCACTATCACACCGTCACTCACTATCACACCGTCACTCACTATCACACCGTCACTCACTATCACACCGTCACTCACTATCACACTATCTATCACACCATCACTCTGTCACACCATCACTCTCTAGCACACTCTCTCACACTCTCTCTCACACCATCACTCTCTATCACACCATCACTCTATCACACATACACCCTTAACAGCTTCTACCCCTATAAGACCGCTGACCAATTAGACTGCTGAACAATTAGACTGCTGACCAATTAGACTGCTGACCAATTAGACTGCTGACCAATTAGACTGCTGACCAATTAATCAGATGGCCACCCAGACTGTCTTTTCTTCCTGTTCTTTATCATTACTAATTTCTCTTGCCCAGACCAACCGAGCGCATCACACGACCAATCAGAACTTCTGTCGCTGCCCTTGACCAATCCGGACGGCGGGGAGGCGGGCTATCTGAAGCAGGCAGCCAATGAGCTCACAGCTGCGATGGAATGCGAGAAGGAGGGAGAGTACAGTACAGCCATACAAAAATACAAGACAGCTGTGGATTTACTCATCACTGGAGTTAAAGGTGAGAGGGATGATGGAGAGAGTGGGGGATGGAGAGAGGGAGGGAGGGAAGGATGGAGAGAGAGAGTGAGGGAGGGATAGAGGGAGGGATGGAGTGAGGGAGGGATGGAGAAAGAATGAGGGAGGGATGGAGAGAGAGTGAGGGTGATATGCTTCTCACGAAGAGGACAGGCTGAAGGCATTCCCATTTCTGAAACAATTTGTGCATATATTATGAGGAGGTTTTTATTTCATTGCTGTTTTTTTTTTCATTTTTCCCTGTGATTGGTCAACAGTCGGGATTCAACGAGGCACAACTCGTTTTCATGCACATCTTATTCATTCAGAAATACTACACCGAGTTAGTCAGACTAAGAACTCCTCGGCAATAACATCAATTCTGGTTATTTTGAGGAAGTGTATACTGGCTACGGCGCCACAAGCTAAACTATTTTAAGGTCAAACATTCACTTCTAGGAGCTAAACCCAGTCCGGGTATGCAGAGTTCTGTTAGGAGCTAAACCCAGTCCGAGTATGCAGAGTTCTGTTAGGAGCTAAACCCAGTCCGAGTATGCAGAGTTCTGTTAGGAGCTAAACCCAGTCCGGGTATGCAGAGTTCTGTTAGGAGCTAAACCCAGTCCTCGTATGCAGAGTTCTGTTAGGAGCTAAACCCAGTCCTCGTATGCAGAGTTCTGTTAGGAGCTAAACCCAGTCCTCGTATGCAGAGTTCTGTTAGGAGCTAAACCCAGTCCTCGTATGCAGAGTTCTGTTAGGAGCTAAACCCAGTCCTCGTATGCAGAGTTCTGCTAGGAGCTGAACCCAGTCCTAGTATGCAGAGTTCTGTTAGGAGCTAAACCCAGTCCTCGTATGCAGAGTTCTGTTAGGAGCTAAACCCAGTCCTCGTATGCAGAGTTCTGCTAGGAGCTGAACCCAGTCCTAGTATGCAGAGTTCTGCTAGGAGCTAAACCCAGTCCTAGAGAGGGAGGAGTGGGTTAGAGAGACCCATGTAGGTACTATATTGGTAATGGAGAGGGGGACCTTCCTCTCTCCCTTTTCACTTCTCTATCTAAGGTCCTTACCATTTATCTCTCTCTCTTCTCTCCCCTCTCTCTCTCTCTCTCTCTCTCTCTCTCTCTCTCTCTCTCTCTCTCTCTCTCTCTCTCTCTCCCTCTCCTTCCTCTCTCTCTCTCTCTCCCCCCCTCTTCCTCTCTCTCCTCTCTCTCTTCCCCCTCTCTCTCTCTCTCTCTCTCTCTCCCTCTCTCTCTCTCTCTCTCTCTCTCTCCCGTTCTCTCTCTCTCTCTCTCCCTCTCTCTCTCTCCCCTCTCTCTCTCTCCCCTCCTCTCTCTCTCTCTCTCTCTCTCTCTCTCTCTCTCTCTCTCTCTCTCTCCCGTTCTCTCCTCTCTCTCTCCCCTCTCTCTCTCTCTCTCTCTCTCTCCTCTCTCCCTCTTTCTCTCTCCCCTCTTCTCTCTCTCTTTCTCTCTCCCCTCTTTCTCTCTCCCCTCTCTCTCTCTCCTCTTTCTCTCTCCTCTCCCTCTCTCTCTCTCTCCTCTCTCTCTCTCTCTCTCCCTCTCTCTCTCTCCCCTCTCTCTCTCTCTCTCCCCTCTCTCTCTCTCTTTCTCTCTCTCCTCTCCCCTCTTTCTCTCTCCCCTCTCTCTCTCTCCCCTCCTCTCTCTCTCTCTCTCTCTCTCTCCCGTTCTCTCCTCTCTCTCTCCCCTCTCTCTCTCTCCCCTCTCTCTCTCTCCCCTCTCTCTCTCTCTCTCTCTCTCTCTCTCTCTCTCTCTCTCTCTCTCTCTCTCTCTCCCGTTCTCTCCTCTCTCTCTCCCCTCTCTCCCCTCTCTCTCTCTCCCCTCTCTCTCCTCTCCCCTCTTTCTCTCTCCCCTCCTCTCTCTCTTTCTCTCTCCTCTCCCCTCTTTCTCTCTCCCCTCTTTCTCTCTCCCCTCCTCTCTCTCTTTCTCTCTCCTCTCCCCTCTTTCTCTCTCTCCTCTCTCTCTCTCCCTCTCTCCCTCTCTCTCTCCCCTCCTCTCTCTCTTTCTCTCTCTCCTCTCCCCTCTTTCTCTCTCCCCTCCTCTCTCTCTAGGAGATCCAGACCCACAACGTAGAGGTTCAGTAAAGAGAAGAACTGCTCAGTATCTGGAACATGCAGAGACACTACTCACACGACTTACCTCCACACACACCTCGCAGGACCAGGATGCTTAAACACACTCACACACACACACACATACACACACTGCGGAGAAGTACTCATAAACACACACATGAACTGGACGCTCAAACACACACTCCTTAATACACTCAGGATCAATAGAACAACTGGAGTTTTGAACAACCAATAGCACCACTCACACACACCTCTCTCCCTCCCTACCTCTCTCTTAAAACCACAGGAGGTTGGTGGTACCTTACTTGGGGAGGACGGGGCTCGTGGTAATGACTGGAGCGGAATAAATGGAATGTTGTCAAGTACATCCAACGTTCTGTTTCCAGGTGTTTCATTCCCTCTGTTCCAGACATTATTAATGCGTCGTCCTCCCCTCACCAGCCTCCTGTTGCTTAAAACACACACGCACACACACACGCACACAAAGAATCACATCCCTGTTGCTTAAAACACAAACACACGGGCACACGCACACACACACGCACACACACACACACAAAGAATCACATCCCTGTTGCTTCTAGAATCTGAAATCAACTGTCAAATATTTGAATCTGATTCCCAAGACAATGGCTTGCGTTCCAAAAGGCACCCTATTCCCTATATAGTGCACAGCTTTTTACCAGGGCCAATAGGTGAACACTAGGGTTCTAGGGCTCTGGTCTAAAGTAGTGCACTCTATAGGGAATAGGGTGCCAGCCCTGGTCTAAAGTAGTGCACTAAATAGGGAATAGGGCTCTGGTCTATATAAGGAATATGGTTCCTTTGTCCACTTAATTTACAATGTTTTAAGGTGTTAATAGTATTGTGTGTTTTTGTACACTACACGCGCTTTACTGTTTTCTTAAATAAATCAATAAAAACCGATTCAGTGTATTGTCGTCCCCTCTGATCAGGGACTGATTTAGACCTGGGACAGCAGGTTCCCCTCTGATCAGGGACTGATTTAGACCTGGGACAGGAGGTTCCCCTCTTATCAGGGACTGATTTAGACCTGGGACAGGAGGTTCCCCTCTAATCAGGGACAGATTTAGACCTGGGACAGCAGGTTCCCCTCTAATCAGGGACAGATTTAGACCTGGGACAGGAGGTTCCCCTCTAATCAGGGACTGATTTAGACCTGGGACAGGATGTTCCCCTCTAATCAGGGACTGATTTAGACCTGGGACAGCAGGTTCCCCTCTGATCAGGGACTGATTTAGACCTGGGACAATTATTCCTCCAAAAATAAAAATGGTCATTATGACCAAACAGTTCTATTTTTGTTTCATCAGACAAGAGGACATTTCTCCAAAAAGTACAATCTTTGTCCCCATGTGCAGTTGCAAACTGTAGTCTGGCTTTTTTATGGCAATTTTGGAGCAGTGGCTTCTTCCTTGCTGAGCGACCTTTCAGGTTATGGCGATATAGGACTCGTTTTACTGTGGATATAGATACTTTTGTTCCTGTTTCCTCCAGCATCTTCACAAGGTCCTCTGCTGTTGTTCTGGGATTGATTTACACTTTTCTCACCAAAGTTCGTTCATCTCTAGGAGACAGAACGCGTCTCCTTCCTGAGTGGTATGACGGCTGCGTGGTCCCATGGTGTTTATACTTGTGTACTATTGTTTGTACAGATGAACGTGGTACCTTCAGGCATTTGGAAATTGCTCACAAGGATGAACCAGACTTGTGGAGGTCTACAATTTATTTCTGAGGTCTTGGCTGATTTCTTTTGATTTTCCCATGATGTCAAGCAAAGAGGCACTGAGTTTGAAGGTAGGCCTTGAAATACATCCACAGGTAAACCTCCAATTGACTCAAATTATGTCAATTAGCCTATCAGAAGCTTCTAAAGCCATGACATAATTTTCTGGAATTAAACAGTGTAAACAGTGAATTATAAGTGAAATAATCTGTCTGTGAACAATTTGTATTATTTTACTAGGCAAGCCAGTTAAGAACTCATTCTTATTTTCAGTGGGTTAACTGCCTATTCTAAGTGAATGTAAACTTCTGATTTCAATTGTATATTGTGTCGTTGTAGTAGCTACACTCTACCACCGGGTGTCGCAGTTGAGCGGTTGACTAATTTAAATCTGCATCATAAGCCCAATAGAGACATCAACAATGACTGAATGATTCCATCTGCTTATAGATGAATAGACTTCTTCGATACCTAACCCTTACTCTGGTCATAAGGGAGGGAGAGGGAGGAAGGGAGGGATGAAAAATGGAGAGAGGTGATTTAAAGGATGAGGGGGATGATCTCTTCATTGTCCGGAAAAAACGGACAGGGGGAGAAAAAAAAAATCCTGACCCACCCTTTTCTCTCTTGATCTCTCTCTCGTTCTATATTTTTCTCTCTCTCTCTCTCGCTTTCATTCTTTTGTTTATGCATTCTGGGGAGTCTGGAGAGAAGGATGGATGGATGGATGGAGAGAGGGAAAAGCTTGCACCTGTGAAAACAGAGAAAAACAGGGGGGGATGGAGACAAAGAGATGGAGGGAGAGATGGGGGATAGAGAGAGAGGGTTGGAACAACAGGGAGGTGGAGAGCATTAGCATGCTGATAGTGTCAGCACTCATCTCTTTTCTCTCTCTTTTTCTATATATCCATCTCTCTCTCTCTATCCCCCATCTCTCCCTCTCTACATCGCTCCATCTCTCCCTCTCTACATCCCTCCATCCCGCTCTCCTCTCTGTCCGTGACAATTACACCATCAAAACACTCCAGTCAGAGAGGATAATTGGTGCCAGTGTTGTAGCGAGAGAGCAATATAGTGTGTGTGTGTGTGTGTGTGTGTGTGTGTGTGTGTGTGTGTGTGTGTGTGTGTGTGTGTGTGTGTGTGTGTGTGTGTGTGTGTGTGTGTGTGTGTGTGTGTGTGTGTGTGTGTGTGTGTGTGTCCAGTGTTTTTATTTCAGGAAGCACTGCTTGTATGGGCAGGCACACAGGAAACGTTTCTGTGTCAGAGGGTTTTTGGTGCATAACTGTGTGTGTGTGTGTGTGTGTGTGTGTGTGTGTGTGTGTGTGTGTGTGTGTGTGTGTGTGTGTGTGTGTGTGTGTGTGTGTGTGTGTGTGTGTGTGTGTGTGTGTGTGTGTGTGTGTGTGTGTGTGTGTGTGTTAGAGAGGGCCAATTAGATGTTCTACAGTGTTTGGCTAGGGTCTGCTTGCTCCAAGGATATGTACACTGAGTGGACAAAACATTAAGAACACCTGCTGTTTCCGTGACAGACTGACCAGGTGAGTCCAGGTGAAAGATTTGATCCCTTATAGATGTCACTTTGTTAAATCCACTTCAATCAGTGCTGATGAAGAGGAGGAGACAGGGTTGAAGAAGGATTTTTTTTAAAGGCTTGAGACAATTGAATCATGGATTGTGTTTGTGTGTCATTCAGAGGGTAAATGGGCAAGACACAAATATTCAAGTACCTTTGAACTTGGTATGCCCGTTCCATGATCTCGCCATCACGGTTGACAACTCCATTGTGTCCTCCTCCTCCCAGAGCGCTAAGAACCTTGGCGTGATCCTGGACAACACCCTGTCGTTCTCAACCAACATCAAGGCGGTGGCCCGTTCCTGTAGGTTCATGCTCTACAACATCCGCAGAGTACGACCCTGCCTCACACAGGAAGCGGCGCAGGTCCTAATCCAGGCACTTGTCATCTCCCGTCTGGATTACTGCAACTCGCTGTTGGCTGGGCTCCCTGCCTGTGCCATTAAACCCCTTCAACTCATCCAGAACGCCGCAGCCCGTCTGGTGTTCAACCTTCCCAAGTTCTCTCACGTCACCCCGCTCCTCCGCTCTCTCCACTGGCTTCCAGTTGAAGCTCGCATCCGCTACAAGACCATGGTGCTTGCCTACGGAGCTGTGAGGGGAACGGCACCTCAGTACCTCCAGGCTCTGATCAGGCCCTACACCCAAACAAGGGCACTGCGTTCATCCACCTCTGGCCTGCTCGCCTCCCTACCACTGAGGATGTACAGCTCCCGCTCAGCCCAGTCAAAACTGTTCGCTGCTCTGGCCCCCCAATGGTGGAACAAACTCCCTCACGACGCCAGGACAGCGGAGTCAATCACCACCTTCCGGAGACACCTGAAACCCCACCTCTTTAAGGAATACCTAGGATAGGATAAGTATTCCCTCTCACCCCCCTTTAAGATTTAGATGCACTATTGTAAAGTGACTGTTCCACTGGATGTCATAAGGTGAATGCACCAATTTGTAAGTCGCTCTGGATAAGAGCGTCTGCTAAATGACTTAAATGTAAATGTATGATGGTAGGTGTCAGACGCACTGGTTTCTGTCAAGAACTGCAACGCTACTGTTTTTCCCCCTGTGTGTATCAAGAATGGTCCACCACCCAAAGGTCCACCACCCAAAGGTCCACCACCCAAAGGTCATCCAGCCAAAGGTCATCCACCCAAAGGTCCACCACCCAAAGGTCCACCACCCAAAGGTCATCCACCCAAAGGTCATCCACCCAAAGGTCCACCACCCAAAGGTCATCCACCCAAAGGTCATCCACCCAAAGGTCATCCACCCAAAGGTCATCCAGCCAACGTGACAACTGTGGGAACCATTGGAGTAAAACATGGACCAGCATCCCTGTGGAAAGCTTTCCACACCTTGTAGAGTCAACATGGACCAGCATCCTTGTGGAACGCTTTCCACACCTTGTAGAGTCAACATGGACCAGCATCCCTGTGGAACGCTTTCCACACCTTGTAGAGTCAACATGGACCAGCATCCCTGTGGAACGCACCACACCTTGTAGAGTCAACATGGACCAGCATCCCTGTGGAACCACCACACCTTGTAGAGTCAACATGGACCAGCATCCCTGTGGAACGCACCACACCTTGTAGAGTCAACATGGACCAGCATCCCTGTGGAACGCTTTCCACACCTTGTAGAGTCAACATGGACCAGCATCCCTGTGGAACGCACCACACCTTGTAGAGTCAACATGGACCAGCATCCCTGTGGAACGCACCACACCTTGTAGAGTCAACATGGACCAGCATCCCTGTGGAACGCACCACACCTTGTAGAGTCAACATGGACCAGCATCCCTGTGGAACGCACCACACCTTGTAGAGTCAACATGGACCAGCATCCCTGTGGAACGCACCACACCTTGTAGAGTCAACATGGACCAGCATCCCTGTGGAACGCACCACACCTTGTAGAGTCAACATGGACCAGCATCCCTGTGGAACGCACCACACCTTGTAGAGTCAACATGGACCAGCATCCCTGTGGAACGCTTTCCACACCTTGTAGAGTCAACATGGACCAGCATCCCTGTGGAACGCTTTCCACACCTTGTAGAGTCAACATGGACCAGCATCCCTGTGGAACGCACCACACCTTGTAGAGTCAACATGGACCAGCATCCCTGTGGAACGCTCCACACCTTGTAGAGTCAACATGGACCAGCATCCCTGTGGAACGCTTTCCACACCTTGTAGAGTCAACATGGACCAGCATCCCTGTGGAACGCACCACACCTTGTAGAGTCAACATGGACCAGCATCCCTGTGGAACGCACCACACCTTGTAGAGTCAACATGGACCAGCATCCCTGTGGAACGCACCACACCTTGTAGAGTCAACATGGACCAGCATCCCTGTGGAACGCACCACACCTTGTAGAGTCAACATGGACCAGCATCCCTGTGGAACGCACCACACCTTGTAGAGTCAACATGGACCAGCATCCCTGTGGAACGCACCACACCTTGTAGAGTCAACATGGACCAGCATCCCTGTGGAACGCACCACACCTTGTAGAGTCAACATGGACCAGCATCCCTGTGGAACGCTTTCCACACCTTGTAGAGTCAACATGGACCAGCATCCCTGTGGAACGCTTTCCACACCTTGTAGAGTCAACATGGACCAGCATCCTTGTGGAACGCTTTCCACACCTTGTAGAGTCAACATGGACCAGCATCCCTGTGGAACGCTTTCCACACCTTGTAGAGTCAACATGGACCAGCATCCCTGTGGAACGCACCACACCTTGTAGAGTCAACATGGACCAGCATCCCTGTGGAACGCACCACACCTTGTAGAGTCAACATGGACCAGCATCCCTGTGGAACGCACCACACCTTGTAGAGTCAACATGGACCAGCATCCCTGTGGAACGCACCA
>NC_060193.1:6835375-6850375 GCF_021184085.1 Oncorhynchus gorbuscha
CTCATATCTACCCCCCTCTCTACTCCCCCTATCTCTATCCCCCCTCTCTCTATCCCCCCTCTAGAGCCCCCCCTCTCTCTACCCCCTCTATCCCCCTCTCTCTATCCCCCTCTCTCTACCCCCTCTTTATCCCCCCTCTCTATCCCCCTCTCTCTACCCCCCTCTCTACCCCCTCTCTCTATCCGCCCTCTCTACACACCCCCTCTCTACACACCCCCTCTATCCCACCTCTCTCTATCCCCCTCTCTCTACCCCCCTCTCTCTCTCTACCCCCTCTCTCTCTCTATCCCTCCTCTCTCTACCCCCTCTCTCTACCCCTCTCTCTCTACCCCCTCTCTCTCTACCCCCTCTCTCTACCCCCTCTCTCTCTCTAACCCCTCTCTCTCTCTACCCCCTCTCTCTACCCCCTCTCTCTCTACCCCCTCTCTCTCTCTACCCCCTCTCTCTCTCTCTCTACCCCCCCTCTCTCTACCCCCTCTCTCTATCCCCTTCTCTCTATCCCCCTCTCTCTCTACCCCCTCTCTCTCTCTATCCCCCTCTCTCTCTACCCCCCACTCTCTCTCTCTACCCCCTCTCTCTACCCCTCTCTCTTCTACCCCCTCTCTCTACCCCCTCTCTCTACCCCCTCTCTCTACCCCCTCTCTCTCTACCCCCTCTCTCTACCCCCTCTCTCTACCCCCTCTCTCTCTCTACCCCTCTCTCTCTCTACCCCCTCTCTCTACCCTCCCTCTCTCTCTACCCCCCTCTCTCTCTCTACCCCCCTCTCTCTCTACCCCCCCCTCTCTCTATCTACCCCCTCTCTCTACCCCCCTCTCTCTCTACTCCCCCTCTCTCTCTACCCCCCTCTCTCTCTCTACCCCCCTCTCTCTACCCCCTCTCTCTCTCTACCCCCTCTCTCTCTCTACCCCCTCTCTCTCTACCCCCTCTCTCTACCCCCTCTCTACCCCCTCTCTCTCTCTACCCCCCTCTGTTTGCACCCTCTTCCTTTCTCTCCTTTCCTTTATTTCCTGTTCTCTTTTCCTCACTTCCTGTTCTGTTCATTCTCTCTCTCTCTCATTTCTCTTCCTCCCATCCTGTTTTCTCTCTCTCTCCCTTTCACACATTTTATCTACAACCTCCAGCTTTTTCTCTCTCTCTCCATCTCTCTCAAATCCCTCCATCTCCCTCTCGCTCTCTCTATCCATTCCTCCATTTTTTTCTCTCTCCATCCCTCTCTCTCTCGCTCTCTCCCCATCCATCCCTTCATCCTCTATCTCTCTTTCTCTCTCTCTCCCTCCCTCCATTTTTCTCTCCCTCTCCATCCATCCATCCATCTTTCTCTCTCTCTCTCTCCATCCCTCCATCTTTCTCTCCCTCTCCATCCCTCCATCACTCCATCTCTTTCTCTCTCTCTGGAAAGAGGAGACAGAGGGCTGTGAGACAGAGATTTAATCCTTGATACATTTAAAGTGGGATGTATATGAAGGATGTGGGGCAACATTAGACGATCAGCAGAGGGGCTTGGAGAGATGGGGAAAGGGTTGATAGTACAGGGGGGGGGGGTTGCAGGGCTCCACCCGGAGGGGCAGATCCCGAGTGGACATACCCTCTGCCCGAGACGTTAACAAGGAGCCGGGGTCCAGTGGGGGTCCGCCTGTCGTCGATACCTAGAGGTGGTCTTGAGAAGAGCCGACCGGGCGACATCTTGGCATGTTGACCTCTTGCTCAGGGAAAAACGGGGGCTCCAGGTGGTGAGTTTGGCTTCAGAAGGTGGGGTTGGCTTCAGGCCGGTGGGGTTGGTTCCAGGCGGTGGTGTTGGCTCCAGGCCGGTGGGGTTGGCTCCTAGGTGGTGGGGTTGGCTCCAGGCCGGTGGGGTTGGTTCCAGGCGGTGGTGTTGGCTCCAGGCCGGTGGGGTTGGCTCCTAGGTGCTGGGGTTGGCTCCAGGCCGCTGGGGTTGGTTCCAGGCGGTGGTGTTGGCTCCAGGCCGGTGGGGTTGGCTCCTAGGTGCTGGGGTTGGCTCCAGGCCGGTGGGGTTGGTTCCAGGCGGTGGTGTTGGCTCCAGGCCGGTGGGGTTGGCTCCTCGGTGGTGGGGTTGGCTCCAGGCGGTGGTGTTGGCTCCTCGGTGGTGGGGTTGGCTCCTAGGTGGTGGGGTTGGCTCCTAGGCGGTGGGGGTGGCTCCTCGGTGGTGGGGTTTGCTCCTCGGTGGTGGGGTTGGCTCCTAGGCGGTGGGGGTGGCTCCAGGCAGTGGGGTCCTTGTATCCAAGGAAGGAGATGGTGGAGCGATGGAACTCGCATTTCTCTGCTTTGACAAAAATCAAAAATGTGCTGAGTGGGAAAAAATGAGGATGTTGTTGAGGTTAGACGAACTGCTTCATCATGTGGCGGAGAACGTTGTTAACCAGGGCCTGGAACACAGCAGGAGTGTTGGTCAGACCGAATGGCATAACCAGGTATTTGTAGTGTCCGCTCGATGTGTTGGAGGATGTCGTCACTCGTCCCCTTCTGTCTTTTAATGAATAGGTAGACACATAATGATCGGTAGTCCCGCAATACAGACAACTCTTGGTGTTAAGTCTGTGTAAATGTTGGCCTGGAGACAGCTTTGCTGAGTTGCATCGGCTCCAGAATAGGCGAGTCAGCAGACCTCAGAGACTCTCGGGGGAACTCGGGTAATCTCGGATTCTCTCGAGAACATAGACACCGGAGACTTCCGCGATTCCTCTGAGGCGAGGTGGGATCTAACTTCCCGTAGCTGCCTATCGATCCGGATGGTCAAGGCGATGAGCGAGTCGAGATTTGTAGGCAGCTCCCAGGCTGCAAGCTCGTCTTTAACCTCCTCTGATAATCTATGAAGGAACATCAGGTTCCAGGCACTCTCAGCTGCCAAAGTGCAAAAATCCACCGCGTAGTCCGCCGTACTACGGGAGTCCGGACAGAGTTGGAACGAACTGCCTCTCGCCCGGACAACGGAGAATCAAACACTTTACGTACCCCCGCCACAAATTCCTCCAGACTGAGGCAAACGGTAGATTGTTGCTTCCACACTGCCGTAGCCCGGGCGAAAGCCCTCCCAGACATCAGCATTATCAAGTACGCTATCCTCGAGCGATCCGAAGGAAATGAAGAGGGCTGCAGCTCAAAGATGAGAGAACACTGGGAGCGAAACATCTGGCAGGATCCTGGACCTCCATCATAATAACGCTCCAGAGGAGGTAAGCGGGGTTCTCGGGAATCCGGGATTGATTGGGGAGAGGCACCACTGGAAGGTAACTGACAGTCTGGGAGGTTACTGTAGTAACCTCAATCCACATTGCTCCAGCAATGTATAGAAGGCACGGTCATGGCGTTCCGCCAAGGTCTGGAATCCTTCCCTCATCTCTCTCCATCTTTCTTTCTCTCTCTCCATCCCTCATCTCTCTCTCCCTTCATCTCTCCATCCCTCCATCTCTCCATCCCTCCATCTCTCTCTCTCGGTCTCTCTCTGGGATAATGTATTTTTTATTCCTGGCACTGCTGAGTACTGGAGTGCTATTGAAGAGTGTTAGATCATCATCACACACACACACACAGACTTAGTGTTAGATCATCACCATCATCACACACACACACACAGACTTAGTGTTAGATCATCACCATCATCACACACACACACACAGACTTAGTGTAAGATCATCATCATCATCACACACACACAGACTGAGTGTTAGATCATCATCATCATCACACACACACACACACACACACACACACACACACACACACACACACACACACACACACACACACACACACACACACACACACAGACTAAGTGTTAGATCATCAGCCATTCGATGAGCTGCTTGATGTTGGGCCAAGTGGTGACATGTTAGAGACCTCAGAAAGAGGTAGCAACACACACAGAGAGACATTAATATGGAGTTGGTCCCCCCCTTTGCTGCTATAACAGCCTCCACTCTTCTGGGAAGGCTTTCCACTAGATGTTGGCACATTGCTGTCGGGTACTGATGTTGGGTGATTAAGCCTGGCTCGCAGTCGGCGTTCCAATTAATCCCAAAGGTGTTCGATGGGGTTGAGGTCAGGGATCTTTGCAAGCCAGTCAAGTTCTTCCATATCGATCTCGACAAACCATTTCTGTATGGACCTCGCTTTGTGCATGGGGGCATTGTCATGCTGAAACAGGAAAGGGCCTTCCCCAAACTGTTGCCACAAAGTTGGAAGCACAGAATTGTCTAGAATGTCATTGTATGCTGTAGCATTAGCATTAAGATTTCTCTTCACTGGAACTAAGGGGCCTAGCCCGAACCATTATTCCTTCTCCACCAAACTTTACAGTTGGCACTATGCATTGGGGCAGGTAGCGTTCTCTTGGCATACTAACTTAATAATAATCAATCAGATTTGGCCATCAGACTGCCAGATGGTGAAGTGTGATTCATCACATCAGAAATGGCCGCCTCGCTTTTCGTTCCAAGGAAACTATGCAGTTTTTTGTTTTTTTTACGTGTTATTTCTTACATTAGTACCCCAGGTCATCTTAGGTTTCATTACATACAGTCGAGAAGAACTACTGAATATAAGATCAGCGTCAACTCACCATCAGTACGACCAAGAATATGATTTTCGCGACGCGGATCCGGTGTTCTGCCTTTCAACCAGGACAACGGAATGGATCCCAGCCGGCGACCCCAAATAACGACTCCGTAAAAGAGGGAAACGAGGCGGTCTTCTGGTCAGACTCCGGAGACGGGCACATCGTGCACCACTCCCTAGCATTCTTCTCGCCAATGTCCAGTCTCTTGACAACAAGGTTGATGAAATCCGAGCAAGGGTAGCATTCCAGAGGGACATCAGAGACTGTAACGTTATTTGCTTCACGGAAACATGGCTCACTAGAGAGACGCTATCGGAGGCGGTGCAGCCAGCGGGTTTCTCCACGCATCGCGCCAACAGAAACAAACATCTTTCTGGTAAGAGGAGGGGCGGGGGCGTATGCCTTATGGCTAATGAGACATGGTGTGATGAAAGAAACATACAGGAACTCAAATCCTTCTGTTCACCTGATTTAGAATTCCTCACAATCAAATGTCGACCGCATTTACCAAGAGAATTCTCTTCGATTATAATCACAGCTATATATATTCTCCCCCAAACAGACACATCGATGGCTCTGAACGAACATTATTTGACTCTTTGCAAACTGGAATCCATTTATCCAGAGGCTGCATTCATTGTAGCTGGGGATTTTAACAAGGCTAATCTGAAAACAAGACTCCCTAAATTTTATCAGCATATCGATTGCGCAACCAGGGGTGGAAAAACCTTGAATCATTGTTACTCTAACTTCCGCGACGCATATAAGGCCCTGCCCCGCCCTCCTTTCGGAAAAGCTGACCACGACTCCATTTTGTTGATCCCTGCCTACAGACAGAAACTAAAACAAGAGGCTCCCATGCTGAGGTCTGTCCAACGCTGGTCCGACCAAGCTGACTCCATACTCCAAGACTGCTTCCATCACGTGGACTGGGATATGTTTCGTATTGCGTCAGATAACAACATTGACAAATACGCTGATTCGGTGTGCGAGTTCATTAGAACGTGCGTTGAAGATGTCGTTCCCATAGCAACGATTAAAACATTCCCTAACCAGAAATCGTGGATTGATGGCAGCATTCGCGTGAAACTGAAAGCGCGAACCACTGCTTTTAATCAGGGCAAGGTGACTGGTAACATGACCGAATACAAACAGTGCAGCTATTCCCTCCGCAAGGCTATCAAACAAGCTAAGCGTCAGTATAGAGACAAAGTAGAATCTCAATTCAACGGCTCAGACACAAGAGTTATGTGGCAGGGTCTGCAGTCAATCACGGACTACAAGAAGAAACCCAGCCCAGTCACGGACCAGGATGTCTTGCTCCCAGGCAGACTAAATAACTTTTTTTGCCCGCTTTGAGGACAATACAGTGCCACTGACACGGCCTGCAACGAAAACATGCGGACTCTCCTTCACTGCAGCCGAGGTGAGTAAAACATTTAAACGTGTTAACACTCGCAAGGCTGCAGGCCCAGACGGCATCCCCAGCCGCGCCCTCAGAGCATGTGCAGACCAGCTGGCCGGTGTGTTTACGGACATATTCAATCAATCCCTATACCAGTCTGCTGTTCCCACATGCTTCAAGAGGGCCACCATTGTTCCTGTTCCCAAGAAAGCTAAGGTAACTGAGCTAAACGACTCCCGCCCCGTAGCACCCACTTCCGTCATCATGAAGTGCTTTGAGAGACTAGTCAAGGACCATATCACCTCCACCCTACCTGACACCCTAGACCCACACCAATTTGCTTACCGCCCAAATAGGTCCACAGACGATGCAATCTCAACCACACTGCACACTGCCCTAACCCATCTGGACAAGAGGAATACCTATGTGAGAATGCTGTTCATCGACTACAGCTCGGCATTTAACACCATAGTACCCTCCAAGCTTGTCATCAAGCTCGAGACCCTGGGTCTCGACCCCGCCCTGTGCAACTGGGTACTGGACTTCCTGACGGGCCGCCCCCAGGTGGTGAGGGTAGGCAACAACATCTCCACCCCGCTGATCCTCAACACTGGGGCCCCACAAGGGTGCGTTCTGAGCCCTCTCCTGTACTCCCTGTTCACCCACGACTGCGTGGCCACGCACGCCTCCAACTCAATCAACAAGTTTGCGGACGACACAACAGTGGTAGGCTTGATTACCAACAACGACGAGACGGCCTACAGGGAGGAGGTGAGGGCCCTCGGAGTGTGGTGTCAGGAAAATAACCTCACACTCAACGTCAACAAAACTAAGGAGATGATTATGGACTTCAGGAAACAGCAGAAGGAACACCCCCCTATCCACATCGATGGAACAGTAGTGGAGAGGGTAGTAAGTTTTAAGTTCCTCGGCATACACATCACAGACAAACTGAATTGGTCCACCCACACAGACAGCATCGTGAAGAAGGCGCAGCAGCGCCTCTTCAACCTCAGGAGGCTGAAGAAATTCGGCTTGTCACCAAAAGCACTCACAAACTTCTACAGATGCACAATCGAGAGCATCCTGGCGGGCTGTATCACCGCCTGGTATGGCAACTGCTCCGCCCACAACCGTAAGGCTCTCCAGAGGGTAGTGAGGTCTGCACAACACATCACCGGGGGCAAACTACCTGCCCTCCAGGACACCTACACCACCCGATGTTACAGGAAGGCCATAAAGATCATCAAGGACAACAACCACCCGAGCCACTGCCTGTTCACCCCGCTATCATCCAGAAGGCGAGGTCAGTGCAGGTGCATCAAAGCTGGGACTGAGAGACTGAAAAACAGCTTCTATCTCAAGGCCATCAGACTGTTAAACAGCCACCACTAACATTGAGTGGCTGCTGCCAACACACTGGCACTGACTCAACTCCAGCCACTTTAATAATGGGAATTGATGGGAAATGATGTAAAATATATAACTAGCCACTTTAAACAATGCTACCTAATATAATGTTACATACCCTACATTATTCATCTCATATGCATATGTATATACTGTACTCTACATCATCGACTGCATCCTTATGTAACACATGTATCACTAGCCACTTTAACTATGCCACTTTGTTTACATACTCATCTCATATGTATATACTGTACTCGATACCATCTACTGAATCTTGCCTATGCTGCTCTGTACCATCACTCATTCATATATCTTTATGTACATATTCTTTATCCCCTTACACTGTGTATAAGACAGTAGTTTTGGAATTGTTAGTTAGATTACATGTTGGTTATTACTGCATTGTCGGAACTCGAAGCACAAGCATTTCGCTACACTCGCATTAACATCTGCTAACCATGTGTATGTGACAAATAAAATTTGATTTGATTTGATTTGAAATACTGGACATTTTCAACTCTTATTGTGGTGGTGACAAAATTACAATCATGGTTTTGAATTGGAAATTTTCCTGGTCTCGGCCTACACTCGGTCTCAAACCACCTTGTTCCCCTCCCGGTCTTGGTCTTGACTCAGTCCCCTTGACTCAGTCCCCTTGACTCGGTCCCCTTGTCCCCCTCCCGGTCTTGGTCTTGACTCAGTCCCATTGACTCGGTCCCATTGACTCGGTCCTCTTGTTCCCCTCCCGGTCTTGGTCTTGACTCGGTCCCCTTGTTCCCCTCCCGGGCTTGATCTTGACTCGGTCCCCTTGTTCCCCTCCCGGTCTTGGTCTTGACTCGGTCCCCTTGTTCCCCTCCCGGTCTTGGTCTTGACTCGGTCCCCTTGTCCCCCTCCCGGTCTTGGTCTTGACTCGGTCCCCTTGTTCCCCTCCCGGTCTTGGTCTTGACTCGGTCCCCTTGTTCCCCTCCCGGTCTTAGTCTTGACTCGGTCCCCTTGTTCCCCTCCCGGTAGCGTTAAGATGTCCCTTCATTGAATTTAAGGGGCCAAACCATGAAAAACAGCCATTATTCTTCCTCCACTCTACTTTACTGTTGGCACTTTGCATTGGGGCAGGTAGCGTTCTCCTGGCATCCGCCAAACCCAGATTTGTCAGTTGGACTGCCAGATGGTGAAGCGTGATACATCACTCCAGAGAACGCAATTCCACTGCTCCAGAGTCCAATGGCGGCGAGCTTTACACCACTCCAGCCGAAGCTTGGCATTACACTTGGTGATCTTAGGCTTGTGTGCGGCTGCTTGACCATGGAAACCCATTTCATGAAGCCCCCGACAAACAGTTATTGTGCTGAAAGTTGCTTCCAGAGGCAGTTTGGAACTCGGTAGTGAGTGTCGCAACAATTCTTACTTACTTCAGCACTTGCCGGTTCCGTTCTGTGAGCTTGTGTGGCCTACCACTCGGCGGTCTCATTCTGTGAGCTTGTGTGGCCTACCACTTGGCGGTCTCATTCTGTGAGCTTGTGTGGCCTACCACTTGTGTGGCCTACAACACCATCCCAACCGTGAAGCATGGAGGTGGAAACATCATTCTTTGGGGATGCTTTTCTGCAAAGGGGACAGGACGACTGCACCGTATTGAGGGGAGGATGGATGGGGCCATGTATCGCGATATCTTGGCCAACAACCTCCTTCCCTCAGTAAGAGCATTGAAGATGGGTCGTGGCTGGGTCTTCCAGCATGACAACGACCCGAAACACACAGCCAGGGCAACTAAGGAGTGGCTCCGTAAGAAGCATCTCAAGGTCCTGGAGTGGCCTAGCCAGTCTCCAGACCTGAACCCAATAGAACATCTTTGGAGGGAACTGAAAGTCCGTGTCCCCCTGCTCAAGCCAGCATGTCAGGCCCGTCTGAAGTTTGCCAATGACCATCTGGATGATCCAGAGGAGGAATGGGAGAAGGTCATGTGGTCTGATGTTTGGAGCAAACCCCAAGATGAAGCATGGAAAACATCATTCTTTGGGGATGCTTTTCTGCAAAGGGGACCCATTGCCCAGCGCCCCGAAACCTGAAGAATCTGGAGAAGGTCTGTATGGAGGAGTGGGCCAAAATCCCTGCTGCAGTGTGTGCAAACCTGGTCAAGAACTACAGGAAACGTATGATCTCTGTAATTGCAAACAAAGGTTTCTGTACCAAATATTAAGTTATGCTTTTCTGATGTATCAAATACTTATGTCATGTAATAAAATGCAAATTAATTACTTAAAAATCATACAATGTGATTTTCCTGGATTTTTGTTTTAGATTCCGTCTCTCACAGTTGAAGTGAACCTATGATAAACAATTACATATGTAATGGGTGTTGTTGGTGGAAGAAGGTGAGGACCAGGGTGCAGCGTGTCCACATTTATTAAATGAACACGGAAATAACAAAAATACCAAAGAGAACAACCGAAAACAGTTCTGGCTGGTGCAGACACACAACAGGAAACAGTTCTGGCTGGTGCAGACACACAACAGGAAACAGTTCTGGCTGGTGCAGACACACAAGTTCTGAAAGACAGGAAACAGTTCTGGCTGGTGCAGACACACAACAGGAAACAGTTCTGGCTGGTGCAGACACACAACAGGAAACAGTTCTGGCTGGTGCAGACACACAACAGGAAACAGTTCTGGCTGGTGCAGACACACAACAGGAAACAGTTCTGGCTGGTGCAGACACACAACAGGAAACAGTTCTGGCTGGTGCAAACACACAACAGGAAACAGTTCTGGCTGGTGCAGACACACAACAGGAAACAGTTCTGGCTGGTGCAGACACACAACAGGAAACAGTTCTGGCTGGTGCAGACACACAACAGGAAACAGTTCTGGCTGGTGCAGACACACAACAGGAAACAGTTCTGGCTGGTGCAGACACACAACAGGAAACAGTTCTGGCTGGTGCAGACACACAACAGGAAACAGTTCTGGCTGGTGCAGACACACAACAGGAAACAGTTCTGGCTGGTGCAGACACACAACAGGAAACAGTTCTGGCTGGTGCAGACACACAACAGGAAACAGTTCTGGCTGGTGCAGACACACAACAGGAAACAGTTCTGGCTGGTGCAGACACACAACAGAAAATAATCACCCACGAAACACAATAGAAAACAGGCTACCTAAATATGGTTCTCAATCAGGGACAACGATTGACAGCTGCCTCTGATTGAGAACCATACCAGGCCAAACACAGAAATAGCAAATCATAGAAAAACTAACATAGACAACCCACCCAACTCACGCCCTGACCATACTAAAACAAAGACATAACAAAAGAACCAAGGTCAGAACGTGACAACAGACCTCTACATGTTTTGTAAGTAGGAAAACCTGCAAAATCGACAATGTATATACTTGAATTTACCACAGGTGGACTCCAATCAAGTTGTAGAAACATCTCATTGATGATCAATGGAAACAGGGTGAGCCTGAGCTCAATTTTGTAAATAAAGTTTTTATGTTTTTATTTTTTATAAAATTCTAAAAACCAGTTTTCGCTGGCCATATGTGGCATTGTAAAACCAATTTTAATATGTGGCATTGAAAACAGTTTTGCGGAAATAAAATACAATGTGGCATCACATATGATACAGACACAGATACACACACACACAACATTACACACACACACACACACACACACACACAGATACACACACACACATACACACACACACACACACACACAGATACACACACACACACACACACACACACACACACACAGATACCATTTTCGCTGGCTCTGCATATGTGGCATTGTAAAACCAGTTTTCGCTGGTTTTAAACAGAGGGATGGAGAGAGAGAGAGAGAATGGCTATTAAGTGGTGGGGGAATTGAGAGATAGAGGTGGGTGCGTGTGGCTGCATCACATCGTGATGAGTAGTCTTCTGTTTCCATTGGCTGGCTATCGTTGGAATTTACCTGGATACCCGTTTAAGCCTTCTACATCTTCCAAACATAGTTGCCATCTAATTCCCGAGGGGCTATAGACTACAGTAGATGAACAGGTGAGATAATGTTGCCTATAAACTTGTCGACCACAAGGCCACAAGGCCCTAAAAGCAACCCCTCGTCATGTTTGCTGTCAAGGCCCATGTGAATAAATGTCTGTCTACAAATAAATCAATGTGTTTAACCTGGAGATCTTTTTTTTTCTCCAAAAGTTAATATTTGACTCCTTCAATCCAGGCTACCAGTTTCGGTTGACAGTGGTGATTCGTCCCAAATGGCACCCTATATAGTGCACTACTTTAGACCAGGACTGGCAACCTATTCCCTATATAGTGCACTACTTTTGACCAGGACTGGCACCCTATTCCCTATATAGTGCATTACTTTTGACCAGGACTGGCAACCTATTCCCTATATAGTGCACTACTTTTGACCAGGACTGGCAACCTATTCCCTATATAGTGCACTACTTTTGACCAGGACTGGCACCCTATTCCCTATATAGTGCACTACTTTTGACCAGGACTGGCACCCTATTCCCTATATAGTGCACTACTTTTGACCAGGACTGGCAACCTATTCCCTATATAGTGCACTACTTTTGACAAGGGCCTAAGGTTAGGGTTCAGCAGACAGAGTTTATGACCAATAACTGTCGTTGTAAAGATCCAATGAGAGACCTGGCCAATGAGAGACCTCTGCTCTGTGATTGGACAGAGTTTGATGTTTATTTGCCCACAGTTATTTTTATTTATTTGACCTTTATTTAACTTGGCAAGTCAGCTAAGAACAAATTCTTATTTTCAATGATGGCCTAGGAACAGTGGGTTAACAGGGGGCAGAACGACAGATTTGTACCTTGGCAGCTCAGGGGTTTGAACTTGCAACCTTCCGGTTACTAGTCCAACACTCTAACCACTAGGCTACGCTGCCACCCCTAACTAGCTCTCGGTAATATCCCCAATCCTACGATAGAACAGCACTTCAGTTTTTGTCGTTACTCACCTATAGGTGGGCTGTTACATAGTGGATAGAAGCGGAAAAGTGAGGGAGAGAGAAAGGGATGGAGGGGGTCATGCCAACCATAGATAGGAGAGGGGGGGGGGTCATGCCAACCTCGCGAGCCCGCCCTCGCACACCTCTCAACGCCTACCCGGACACCGCGATAGGACAGCGCGCGAGGATGGCACAGAGAGATATGTTCGGAAGCGAGAGAGAGAGATTGAGGGGTTTAGGCAACGAAGAGCAGCAATAACAGGAAACACCGCGCGCAGGGCTTTCCTACGGAGTCGATGCTCGCGCTGACCAGAGCAGACCGATAAAACGGGAAGAGGAACGTCTCACAACTCTAAAACAGAACCAACCGGTTCTAACAGTCTCGCGGAGAGAGAGAACAAGGGAGAGAACAGTCTGTTTCCGTGCAGGGAGATTATCCAGTCGAGTGAGTTGTCAAAAGTAAATGATCAGTTTCACACTGTCCATATGTCCGTTGCTGTGACTGCACTACCAATGTGTGTGTGTGTGTGTGTGTGTGTGTGTGTGTGTGTGTGTGTGTGTGTGTGTGTGTGTGTGTGTGTGTGTGTCCGTCCGTCCGTCCGTCCGTCCGTCCGTCCGTCCGTCCGTCCGTCCGTCCGTCCGTCCGTCCGTCCGTCCGTCCGTCCGTCCGTCCGTCCGTCCGTCCGTCCGTCCGTCCGTCCGTCCGTGTTTATGTAGCCTAACCTATTATCAACTGCGACATACGTGCATAGACAATTAATGGGTGCCCGTAGCCCGTCGCTCCACACTGTGCAAAAAAAGGGTCGGATTAACGTTATTTCCACTCAAAATATCTATGTGATGAACTTAAATCAACGTGGAAAACAGATTTTGGGATTTGTAAAAAGTCATCAACATTAGGGCATTTCGTATTTTTTTTCCACCAAACTTTTAACCGAAATCCAATGACATGATGACATTCGTTGATTTCACGTTGAATTCACGTTAGTTTTACAACTCAACAAACGTAAATCAAAGTAAACGTTGAACTGATGTCTGTGTCCAGTCGGTCATGCGTCAGTCAGGACGGAGCGGAACCGGAGTTCTATTCTCTCACTGTGGACAGATGTTTCCAGCCGCGGCGCGGAAGCCTCAAAGACAGCGAGACCTTTTAATCTAACAACAACCGTTAGGCCTACTTTTATACTCATTTATAACAAACAGAATTGAAAAATATATATATGTCTGTCTCTCTCTCTCGCTCATTAGGCTACATGTCTCCAAATTATTTGGGTCGTTGTCAGTTTAGTCTTGTCATTTGGTCTTTTTTTTCGGGTAATATCCTGAATCCCACATCCCGTTTTTCATAGATGGATAATCTAAAGGTTATAGATTCGAATTGATCTAGATAATTCCAAGCGTTAAGCGCATTGCATAGACTGCCTGCCGGGATAGCTGGCCACCACCATCTGCCCTGTATTAGCAGAGATGGAATTTGAATAATTGATATTTATCTATTTTTAGGCTGTTGGATTATATAGTTCATGTTGCAACGGAATTATAATAACCCCCTACCATGGTGACCATGGTGACTGATGTGACCTATTCTCTGTAGGGTAAAAAAAACACAAAAAAAGCCACACATTTAGTTGAATTAATTTATGGATTATAGCTAGACACAAATCCTATTTAAAATGACACTTTTTGTTGTTTGTCTGTCCCTCGGTCCGGTATGTTAGCCTATATATGAAGTACTGTGAAGTACCTCTGTGTGTGTGTGTGTGTGTGTGTGTGTGTGTGTGTGTGTGTGTGTGTGTGTGTGTGTGTGTGTGTGTGTGTGTGTGTGTGTGTGTGTGTGTGTGTGTGTGTGTGTGTGTGTGTGTGTGTGTGGGTGGGTGGGTGAAGTATCTCTGTTATCACTGTCAAGTAGGACTAGGAGGGGGGCTTTCAGCAGGAGAGAGGAGGGGGGGTGCTACCTGGAGAGAGGAGGAGGGGTCTCTCTGAGCAGGAGAGAGGAGGAGGGGGTGAGCAGGAGAGAGGTGTGGGGAGGGGGTGAGCAGGAGGAGGGGGGGGGGTGAGCAGGAGAGAGGAGGAGGGGGTGAGCAGGAGAGAGGAGAGGAGGGGGGTGAGCAGGAGAGAGGAGGAGGGAGGGGGTGAGCAGGAGAGAGGAGGGGTGAGCAGGAGAGAGGAGGAGGGGGGGTGAGCAGGAGAGAGGAGGAGGGGGTGAGCAGGAGAGAGGGAGGAGGGGGTGAGCAGGAGAGAGGGAGGGGGGGGTGAGCAGGAGAGGGAGGAGGGGGTGAGCAGGAGAGAGGAGGGGGGGGGTGAGGGGGAGGAGGGGAGGAGGGGGTGAGCAGGAGAGAGGAGGAGGGGGGTGAGGGGAGAGAGGAGGAGGGGGTGAGCAGGAGAGAGGGAGAGAGGAGGAGGGGGGGGGTGAGCAGGAGAGAGGAGGAGGGGGGTGAGCAGGAGAGAGGAGGAGGGGGTGAGGGGGAGGAGGAGGAGGGGGGTGAGCAGGAGAGAGAGGAGGAGGGGGGGTGAGCAGGAGAGGGAGGAGGAGGGGGTGAGCAGGAGAGAGGAGGAGGGGGTGAGCAGGAGAGAGGAGGAGGGGGTGAGCAGGAGAGAGGAGGAGGGGGTGAGCAGGAG